>NW_022060027.1:5340258-5553409 GCF_007399415.2 Gopherus evgoodei | reverse complement strand
GTGGGGGGCCCACAACTGGACGGATATTCCAGGTGTGGCCTCACCAGCGCCTTATTTCAACAGGCAGCTTCGCATCTCCACACAGCTTAACCTGTTACCGTAACACATCGATCTCGTGCAATGCCCTGCGTTTTCCTAATAAAACAAGTTCTTTCTGATATATATTGAATGATAAAAAAAGTTGGGTGAAATTGGGGGAGGGGAAGGAGGAATACTTTTTGTAAAACCTGGGAATTTTTCGATACAAATCGGTTTGAACTGAAAGTGAAGGGGCAGATGTATGCACCAGCCTCGTTATCCCCAAACGGAGTTTTCCCGCACACTCCCGTCCGAACCGGCTGGTTCAGACAAAACACGAGGTACGTCTGGTAATTACAGAAAACCCGATTTGGATGCGCGAGCTCCTGCCTAACTCCACAAGCGACGTGGCCTTAACAGCAAAAGTTCTGTGTCCCCAGACGCTGCTGTCAATGTCACAGGCTCGGTTTCCTTCCAGCCTGTGACCGCTCCCACTGCGGTCAGTTCTTTGGAGAGTCACCGATGTCATGAGCCGAGAGAGAGCGCAGGAGCGGGGTGAGTGGAGGTCAGTGTCTCCCTCTCCCTTCTTTGAGGGTTACCCCCGCTGGGGCGCAGGCGACAAGCCGTCTCTTGTGGACGGGCCATTTGATACGCTCCTGTGATGCAACGTACATCTCTTAGGCCATGGCTATGCTAGCACCAATGTTGGCAAAACTTGTAAGTGTCGACACCTTCCTTCCTGCCAACTGAACAACCGTCTCGCTAGGTGATTGTCCGAAGGACGATAAGGCCATCGCGGAGAAACTAAATGAATTATTTGCATCGGTCTTCACGGCGGAGGATGGGAGGGAGATTCCCACACTTGAGCCGTTCTTTTTAGGTGACAGATCTGAGGAACTGTCCCAGATTGAGGTGTCAGTAGAGGAGGTTTTGGGAAAAAAAAACATAAACTAAACAATAAAAAATCACCGGGACCAGATGGGATTCACCCAAGAGTTCAGAAGGAACTCAAATGTGAAATTGCAGAATGACTAACTGTAGTTTGTAACCTATCACTTAAACCTGCTTCTGTACCAGGTGACTGGAGGGTATCTAATGTGATGCCAATTTTTAAAAAGGGCTCCAGAGGTGATCCTGGCAATTATAGGCCAGTAAGTCTGACTTCAGTACCAGACAAACCGGTTGAAACAAAATTGCCAGACACCTCAATGAATATGATTTGTTGGGGAAGCATCAGCGTGGCTTTTGTAAAGGAAAATCACACCTCACTAATCTACTAGAATTCTTTGAGGGGGGTCAACAAGCATGTGGACAATAGGGATCCTGTGGATATAATGTACTTAGATTTTCAGAAAGCCTTTGACAAGGTCCCTCACCAAAGGCTCTTAAGCAAAGTGAGTTGTCATGGGATAAGAGGGAAGTTTCTCTCATGGATTGGTAACTGGTTCAAAGACAGGAAACAAAGGGTAGGTATAAATGATCAGTTTTCAGAATGGAGAGAGGTAAATAGTGGGTTCCCCCAGGGGTCTGTTCTGAGCCCAGTCCTATTCAACATATTCTGGAAAAAGGGATGAACCTTGAGGTAGCAAAATTTGCAGATGATACAAAACTACTCAAGATAGTTAAGTCCCAGACAGACTGTGAAGAGCGACAAAGGGATCTCTCAAAACTGGGCGACTGGGCAACAAAATGGCAGATGAAATTCAACGTTGTTAAATGCAAAGTGATGCCCGTCGGAGAACATAATCACTAAACGTATAAAATGATGGGGTCTAAATTAGCTGTTACCCCTCAAGAAAGAGATCTGGGCGTCATTTGAGAGTTCTCCGAAAACAGCGGCATCAAAAAACCACCAAAGAGAATGGTGGGAGTCATTAGGAAAGGAATAGTTATCAGACAGAAATATTATGTTTGCCTCTATATAAATCCGTGGTCCGCCACACCTCGAATACTGTGCGCAGGTGTGATTGCCCCAGCTCCAAAAATCCACTATTGAATGGAAAAGGGTCAGAAAAGGGCAACAAAAATGATTGGGGATGGAACGGCTTCTGGATGAGGAGAGATTAATCAGACGGGGACTTTTCAGCTGGAAAGAGACGACTAAGGAGAGATTCCTTGAGGTCTATAAAATCATGGCTGGTGCGGAAGGAAAGTAAATTCAGGACGTGTTATTTACTCCTTTTCATAACACAAGAACTAGAGGTCCCCCAATGAATGAAACAGGCAGCAGGTTTAACACAAACAAAGAAAGTATTTCTTCACACCATGCACAGTCAACCTGTGGAACTGCTTGCCAGAGGATGTTGTGAAGGGTCAAGACCATAATAAGGTTCAAAAAAAGGACTAGACACATATGAAGGACAGGTCCATCAATGGGCTATTAGCCAGGCTGGGCATGGATGGTGTCCCCAGCCTCTGTTTGCCAGAAGCTGGGACTGGACGGACAGGGGTTGGATCACTTGATGATTCCCTGTTCTGTCATTCCCCTCCCTGGAGGCACCCAGCACTGGCCTGTCGGCAGACAGGATACTGGGCGAGAGGACCAGTTTGGCTGTTCTTATGTTCTTAATTGGATTACGCTGATACCTGACTGGGGGCACCAGTGCGTCTTTGTCTCTGAAGAACTGCTTTGAGCCCACTTTTCTAACCTTGGAACATGTTACAGGAATGTTTATACAGTGGACACTTATAGCTTCACATACAATGTCGAGTACACATATTTTACCATGACATAATGTTCAGCAGAATTATTAGAGTTTTTTAAAAACGCTACCAACGAGACAAAGTTTTGTACAAAATTTATCATAGGCTTGTAAAAGTGGGGACCATAATAGTACAGACATCATGGCCTCATGACGCAGACTCACTTAAAATCTCTCAGTCCTTAACTAACGTGTTTTACTGTTTTACCTAATCCAGTGGGTTTGAACTGAAGTGTTGGGGAAACTCCATTTGGGGTGGTAAGTTACGTGTGTATTTTTTCTGATAAAGCAATAATGGACTTTACATAAAGTGTATGGTCCAGGGGAGGGCTGGCCAGTACAGGACGCACATTTGGGGGGGGGGGGGGGATCTAGTGTAACCAAGGCTGGTAGGAGGAAAGTTATGGCTTGCTGCAGTGCACGCAGACAGAGATGGGAAGCGACCTACATGCTGCCCCCCTCCCTGCCCACCCCTGCCCCACCCCATTCACCTCAATGGTACAGGCCTTGAGCAGCGCGATCTGGTCCTCCCTCGTGAGCTGCAAGAAGCCGGGCACCTGCTTGGCGAAGTCGACGATCTCCTGCACCGAGATGATAGCCAGCTCGGTGAAGTGGGCGAAGCGCTGCTGTCGGGCCTCCCGGCTGTTGGGGTCGGTGCCCAGGGGCCACGGCTGGGGGAGGACGAGGAGGACGGGGGGCAGTGAGACACACAGCATCCCAAACGGCACCCAGTCCTGGATACCAGGGACAACCCCGACCCTGCCCCGCGTTGGGAGCACCACAGGGCCTCCCAGACATGGAGGCGGGGGGCTGATGCCCCAGTGATGCCCAGATCTGGGGGAGAAGCCAGGCACAGCACCCTCCTCATGATGCCCAGATGGGGTGCTTGGGGGACACCCTGTAACAAAGTGGGAATTCTTGGTAATATTTTTACGCCACCCCTGCATGCCTCAGTTTCCCTCCATGCTTTGCAAGACGAAAGGTTAACGGCGCTTGTGGGGCTGAGTGGGAGACACGGCAGGTGTGGGGGGTGGAGGCTGGTAGCGAGCTGGGGAGCCCCCCCCCGGCCCCGGCGTGGCCCTCACCGTGACTTTGGGCTGGTCACTGAAGGAGCGCTTGTTACACTGCTGCTGGGCTGCCACAGCTGCTGGATCATGAGCTCCTGCTGGGGGCTGAGCCGAGCCGGCTCGGCGAGGGGCGTGGGGGGCAGGGGGGGCACCCGGGGCAGCGGCAACCTCCCCCCCCGCCCCCTTCTGCTGTTGCCGCCGCCCCTTCTTCTTCCGCAGCTGCTCCTCCGACAGCACGCCTGGAAATGGGGGGAGCAGGGTTGGGGGGGCCCAAAACCTCCCCAGAGCCCCCATCACCCTCCCCAGTGCTCCCTGCCCCCCTACACCTTCCTGGTGCCCTCCACTCACCCCCCAAAGCCCCCCACACCCTCCTCGGTGCCCCCCAATCTCTCCCCAAAGCCCCCCAGTGCCCCCTACCCCACCCTCCCCCATGCCCCCCAATCTCTCCCCAAAGCCCCCCACTGCCCCCCGCCCCCCAGACCCTCCCTGGTGCACCCCAATCTCCCCCGCAAGCCTATCCTACCCTTCCTGGTGCCCCCTAACCCCCCACCTTCCCTGGTGCCCCCCAATCTCTCCCCAAAGCCCCCCAGTGCCCCCTACCCCACCCTCCCATGCCCCCCAATCTCTCCCCAAAGTCTCCCCGGTGCCCCCTGCCCCCCAGACCCTCCCTGGTGCCCCCAATCTCCCCCCCAAGCCTCTCCTACCCTTCCTGGTGCCCCCTAACCCCCCACCTTCCCTGGTGCCCCCCAATCTGTCCCCAAAGCCCCCCGGTGCCCCCCGGGCAGGACTCACACTGCTCGCGCATGCCGGCCTGGTGGCACTTGCGCAGACGGCAGAGCTGGCACTTTCGGCGCATGTACATGTCCATGTGGCAGTGCCCGGCGCCCCGGCACACGTACTGCGCCCCCTTCATGACGCTGCGCCGAAAGAACCCCTTGCAGCCCTCGCAGCTCAGCACGTTGTAGTGGAAGCCCGAGGCCTTGTCCCCGCAGACGCTGCACAGCTCCGTGCCCAGCATCTTCGGCGCCGGCCCCTTCTTCCGCCGCCGCTCCGGCTCCTCCGCTGGGGGCGAGGGGGGGTGAGAGCCGCCGGACCCCCCCAGTGCCGCCCACCCAGCCCCACACCTAGCAACCCCCACGGCCACCCCCGCCTGGCCCCTTCTTCTGCTGCCGCTCCGGCTCCTCCGCTGGCGGTGAGGGGGGGTGAGAGCCGCCGGACCCCCCCGGTGCCCCCTGCCCAGCCCCACACCTAGCAACCCCCACATGGAGCCCTCTGGCCACCCACACCCAGCCCCTTCTTCTGCTGCCACTCCGGCTCCTCCGCTGGGGGCGAGGGGGGGTGAGAGCCGCCAGACCCCCCCGGTGCCCCCCGTCACAGCCCCACACTAAACCGCCCCTCCATGGAGCCCCTCGGCGCCCCACACCCCTTCATGGGGCCCAGGCCCTTCCATGCCAACCCCACTCTGTCCCCCACCCCCAGTGCCCCCCCAGCCCTCTCACCAGCACTGTGCATCGACCCCTCCCCATCAGTGCCCAGCACCTCGGTCTCTGGGGTTAGCGCTGCCTCTGGCCTCGACAGGGGCCCCTCCTCCTTCACCTGGGTCCAGGGGGCTCCAGGAGAGTTGGGGGGCGGAGGCTCCCCATCCTCTGGGGGCAGGGAGAGGGATGGGTTACTGGGGGGTTCTCGATTGGGGCATGTGTCTGCAGCTGCCCAGACACGTGGGTTCCTCTGTGGGGGCTGTGACTGGGGGGAAAAGCCCGGACGCCTGGGTCCCTCAGCACAGGAGCTGACACCGGGGAATTGGCCTGTAGCTGCCCGGATGCCTGAGTCCCTCAGCAGGGGAGGTAGGACATGGGTGTGTGGGGTGCCTGTAGCTGCCCGGACGTCTGGGTCCCTCAGCAGGGGAGGTAGGACATGGGCAGGGAGGAGGCGGGGACGCCTGTAGCTGCCCGGACGCCTGGGTCCCTCAGCAGGGGAGGTAGGACATGGGTGTGTGGGGTGCCTGTAGCTGCCCGGACGTCTGGGTCCCTCAGCAGGGGAGGTAGGACATGGGCAGGGATGAGGCGGGGACGCCTGTAGCTGCCCGGACGCCTGGGTCCCTCAGCAGGAGAGGTGCGACATGGGCAGGGATGAGGCGGGGACGCCTGTAGCTGCCCGGACGCCTGGGTCCCTCAGCAGGGGAGGTGCTACATGGGCAGGGATGAGGAAGGGACGCCTGTAGCTGCCCGGACGCCTGGGTCCCTCAGCAGGGGAGGTGCGACATGGGCAGGGATGAGGCGGGGACGCCTGTAGCTGCCCGGACGCCTGGGTCCCTCAGCAGGGGAGGTGCGACATGGGCAGGGATGAGGCGGGGACGCCTGTAGCCGCCCGGACGCCTGGGTTCCCCAGTAGCTCCCCTATACTCCCCACGTGCCGGTCACTCACCCAGCGGCAGGTCAGAGCCCGGCGTGGCCATGTCAGGATCCGGGGGCTCCCAGCTCTGCGGGGATGGGGTGCTAGGGACAGAGACAGACAGACAGATGGGGTGTCACATTGCCCAGCCACGACCCCCTCCCCCGGGGCACTGAGGCCACCAGGCGACTGGGGAACCTCCCCCCAAACCCCTGTCTCACCATGTTCCCCCGCGGGTAGGGGGCTCAGCCGGCCGGGGCTCAGATGCTGCTGGCTGCCTCCTGGACACGGGGACCAGCCGGCGGGGGGGGAGGGGGTGGCAGTGACCAGCTAGGGGGCTTTGAGAGAGGGGCTGGAGGGGGTCAGAAGGGAGGGGCTGGGCAATCGGGGGCAGGAAGCTCTGAGAGGGGGACGGGAGGGTTATAAGGAGGGGCTGTACAGCTGGGGGGCAGGGGTAGGGGCACAGGCGTGGGGGGCAGGGAGGGATTGGGGGGTGGAGGCTGGGGGGCCCAGAAGGGATCGGGGGGGGCAGAGGCCGGGGGGTGCAGAGGCAGGGGGGTGGAGAGGGATTGGGGGGGCCGAGGCCGGGGGGGCGGAGGCGGATTGGGGGGGTCGAGGTGGGGGGAGCGGAGGCCGGGGTGACAGGGATGGATCGGGGGGGGGCAGAGTCCGGTGGGGGCAGGGAGGGATCGAGGGGCGGAGGCCCGGAGGAGGATCGGGGGGGCCGAGATGGATCGGGGGGGGGCCGAGGCCGGCGGGGGCGGAGAGGGATCTGGGGGGGCCGAGGCCGGGGGGGGCGGAGAGGGATCGGGGGGGCAGAGGCCGGGGGGGGCGGAGAGGGATCGGGGGGGCCGAGGCCGGGGGGGTGCAGGGGTGGATGGGGGGGCCGAGGCCGGGGTCCCCCTGTAGCTCGGGTCCCTCCGGCGCTGCCGGACCTGGAAGGACAGAGACCGAGTGAGGTGACGCCCCCGACGGGCGGGGCCCCCCACTCCGCCCCCCCGCGGCCCCCCCGGACCTGCTCCCCTCGCTCGGGCTCCCCCTGCGCAGCCGGACCCAGACGCTTCCGGGAACCCCCGTCCCACGTCACTTCCTGCCCTGCAGCCCCGCCCCCTATCGGGGGGGGGGACGCTCTGTAATATCTGTATGGAGCCTGCGTGTGCCTCAGTTTCCCTCTGCACTTCGAGTTGACCCCTCCCCGGGGGGGGGTTGAGGGAGGGGGACGATGGGGCGGGAAAGAATTGGCTGAACCGACCCAAATCAACAGGGGGTCCAGGGAGCCACTGGGGGCCCCCGAGCGTGAACAATGGGCCCCAGGGAACTGGGCCTGGGAGGGGCCTGCTCAGAGCCTGGGACAGGGAGCCCAGCCCCCCCCCAGTAATCATAGAACAAACCGCAGGGTTGGAAGGGACCTCAGGGGGCATCTAGTCCACCCCCCTGCTCAAGGCAGGACCAATCCCCAGACAGATTTTTGCCCCAGATCCCTAAGCGGCCCCCTCAAGGATTGAACTCACAACTCGGGGGTTAGCGGGCCAATGCTCAAACCACTCAGCTACCCCCAATGAAATCCTTCCCTGACCGGGAACTGAACCCAGGGCTGCCATGGTGAGAGCAGCAACTAACCACAAGACTGCCAGGGAGGAGCTGCTCCTGAGCCACCTCCTGCCTCCCGCAATGTGTCCCCCCCACCCTGGTGCTGGCCCCAGAGCAGAGGGGCAGGGTTTGCGTGAGATTCTCCCCTCCCCCAGGCTTTTTACTTCCATGAGCCAGGCTCTGCCCAACCTGGGGTCCATATTGCAGCCGCTTGGCTTGACAGGGATGGGCACCTGCTGCCCAGACAATGGGTGGCAGTAAGTTCCCCACCCCCCAGCTGCTCTTCACAGCCAAGGCTTTGCCCCCAGCTGGACCCCGCCCCCCGCAATCCACCCACACTCAAACATGGGGGGCCCTCTTCTCCACCCGTGAGTGCTGACAAACAGCACCATCCCACTGCTGCCACCATTCAGTCACTTGCTGGATGGGTGGAAGGAAACCCCAGCACCCGTGTCCCCCAGCACACACTAGGGCAGGGGTTCTCAAACTGGGGTTGTGAAGTTATTATGTGAGGGGTCACGAGCTGTCAGCCTCCACCCCCAAACCCACTTTGCCTCCAGCATTTATAATGGTATGAAATATATTTTTAAAAGTGTTTTAATTTATAAGGGCGGGTGGGGGGTCACACTCAGATGCTTCCTATGTGAAAGGGGTCACCAGTACTGACTCACTGCACTAGGGGCACAGCTAGCACCAGCCACCCCCACCCTGGGTGCAACACCCTCCCCACCCACCCATGGCATGAAGGGTGGGTTGGATCACTCAGAGCCTGAGTAACTAGTTCACCCAGGGTGGGGCCCAGCTCCAGCCCCCTTCACATCAAGCCAGCCCTGGGGGCCTACATTGCCCACCCCCGCTTTTCTAGGCCCAGAGGTTAAGGCAGAAGGGCTCAGACACCCCAGAGAGCAGAGATCCTTGCCAACCCACCAGGTAGTGGGGGGGAAGAAGAGTTGCTGGACCCTGGATCTGTCAGCCAGGCTGGGGCAAACCCCTCATCCTCCACCTTAGCTAGACCCAGGCAATCTGCCCTGTCCTACATCCCCGACAGGAACCAGGCTGCCAGCAGCCCCCCTTTTAGTGCACCCATCCCCAAGGACCCCCACCCACATAGGTCTGTGACCTCACATTAGGCCTTCAGCACCACTGCCCCTTGTCTCCCTGCTGAGAATCCAGCCCAAGGGGGAATTTACAGACCCCCCCACCCCAGCCTTGGGGCAACATGGGGAACCCCCTCTTCCCCCACAGCCAGCTAAGCAGATTCTCCATGGGCATGGTCAGCTCCAGCTCCCCTCTGTCTGACCCAATCACACCCCCGCTCTTCTTCCCAGGCAGGGAGTCAGCCCAGTGAGGGGCAGGCTGGGACGTTCCCCCACCTCCAGGGCAAGGGTGAACAGAGCAGCACAGTACCTGCTCCCCACCGTACCAAGGCCAAGCAGCCACTGAGCAAGGTGCCAGCCCGAGATCACTTCCTCCCAGCTGATGTGAGAGGGGACCCAGGACACCCCCCCCCCCAACATGAGCCTCATGCTTCCCCCCCCCCCCCGCCCTTCCCCCCCAGACCACAAGCAACTCAGCCCAGGGCTCCATTCAGACTAACATGACTTTATTGGCAGGACAGGGGCAACAGCTGCAGGTGCATCAGCAAGAAGAGTACGTGAACCCCACACCCCCGATCAGCAGGGCTCAAGGCCAGGGGCAGGGGCAGCTGGGAAAAGAACCCAGGAATCCTGGCTCCTCAGCACATGTGGGGTCTTGGCACCTGGAAGAGAAACATGGGCTGCATTAGCCTCTGTACAGCTCCCTGCACCCCAATCCATCACTGCCCCCCCCCCATCCCAGACACAGCCCCCTCAGTCCCCCAGGGTGTCAAGTCCCTGGGAGGCACTGATTTCGTCACAGGAGTTCAGAGCCCAGTGCTGACATCATTGGGGACCCCCAGCCTGTCCACTCATTTTCCTTCCAGCCCCTAACCTGCCTCAAGCCCCAGCCCCACATTCTCCCCCACCCCCTATCACATACCCCAGGACCCCCATTCAACCCCACCCCCAGCCCCACGTGCTCCCAATATCCCTCCCCTATACAGCACAGCATTTGGGGGGGTGGGACCTAGGCTGCTTCCCCCCACCCCCAATACTCACCAGTCATGGGGGCTGCAGGGAGGTCCTTGCAGAAGTGTGGGGCAGGTCATAGTCTTGGCGAATTTTTACCCCTCCCAACCCTAGCACCACCTCACAGTCACTGCACAGCAACCTGGTGGAAAAGCAGACCCACAGTCAGCAATACACCCCAGCTCAGAGCCCCCAGAACAGGGTCATGCTGGAAGGGGGGGTGCACTGCCCCCCAGCACCCCCTCAGGGTGTCAAGTCCCCAGGAGGCACTGATTTCGTCACAGGAGTTCAGAGCCCAGTGCTGACATCATTGGGGACCCCCCTCCCCCAGCCTGTGGTTCCCCAGTATTCGAGTTCTATGGGGGCACAGGGCAGCAGCAGCCCAATACCTACCAGCCAGGGGGCTCACTGCACCCCAGTGCCCACCGATCTCTGCAGGGCAGTATCACAGCTCCATTCCTCCAGCCTCCCCCAGGTCAGATCACGGTGGGGATCTCCCCAGGGACAGCAGCCCCGCCTGGGCACCCCACCACTTGTCCATGGCGGGGTCACTGCTGAGCAGCTAGAGAAGAGAGGAGCATTAGCAAGTCATACCCCTCCCCAGCCTTGCTCCCCCTTCTCAAGTCCAGCCCCCTCAGTCCCCCAGGGTGTCAAGTCCCCAGGAGGCACCGATGTCCTCACAGGAATTCGGAGCCCAGTGCTGACATCATCGGGTGCCCAGCACCCCAGTACAAACCCAGCCCCCTCCACCCCCTAACCTCCCCAGCTCTCCCTGATACCACCATTTCCGTCCCCCCAGGCCTCTCTGCTCATTCCCCCATCTCCAGGTCACCCCATTTCTCCTATCACCCCCTGACCCCAGGGCTCCCCCCATTAACTAGCCCTCCCCTGGCCACAGCCCCCAACTCCCTCCCAGATCCCCCCCCATTCTCTTCATCTATCCCTCCCTAGCGCCCCCCAATCCCTCCCTCCCCAGGCCACCCGCCAGCTCCCCCGGCCACACTGCTCCGCACCGCTCACCAGCCCGCACGTGGCCCCAACCAGCCCCGCTCTGCTCCACGTGGCGCGGTCCGTGCTGGGGCCTCGGTATTTATAGCTCCCGTGAGGACCCCGGGCCGGGGCTGCCCGCTGTCCGCCTGATGGAAAAGGCCAGGACCTCGTCTCTCCTCTCTCGGCACGGGCGGGGGGCTGTGGGGAGGGAGAGGAGGAGAGCCCTAGAGGGAAGGGGCGGGAGGGGAGGCGGGTATCTCTGTGCGAGAGCGGGACAGGCACATGGCGGGGCAGCCCTCCGGGGGCGGGGCCCAGGACTAGGGTGAGGGGAGGGCTCGGGAGTGGGGAGGGGGACTAGGAATGGAGAGGGGGGCGGGGCCTAGGAATGGGGTGGGGTTGCAGAAGGGGCGGGACCTAAGAGGGGTCTAGGGAGGGGTGGGGCCTGGGAGTGGGGAGGAGCCTAAAGTGGGGGAGGAGTCTGAGAAGGGGTGGGGGAGAGGCCGTGGTGGGGTGAGAGTGGGGGAAGCAGGAACCCCAGAATGGAGACACGTCCCTGTCCCCCCCGCTACATCCCATCCCCTAGGAACCCCTAGAACTGAGACACGTCCCTGTCCCCCATCCCCCGCTATATCCCATCCCCTAGGGACCCCCAGAACTGAGACACGTCCCTGTCCCCCCACCCCCGCTACATCCCATCCCCTAGGAACCCCTAGAACTGAGACATGTCCCTGTCTCCCCTCCCCCGCTATTTCCCATCCTCTAGGAGCCCCTAGAACTGAGACACGTCCCTGTCCCCCCCTCCCCCGCTATATCCCATCCCCTAGGGACCCCCAGACCTGAGACATGTCCCTGTCCCCCCCCTCGCTATATCCCATCCCCCAGGAACCCCCACAACTGAGACACGTCCCTGTCCCCCCTCCCCCCGCTACATCCCATCCTCCAGGAACCCCCAGCACTGAGACACGTCCCTGTCCCATCCCTCCACTATATCCCATCCCCCAGGGACCCCCAGAACTGAGACATGTCCCTGTTTCCCCCTGCTACATCCCATCCCCCAGGAACCCCCAGAACTGTGACATGTCCCTGTCCCCCCCTCGCTATATCCCACCCCTCAGGAACCCCCTGAACTGAGACATGGGCCTGTCTCCCCCATTGTATCCCAGCAACCTCGATCCCAGCCCCTGGGCACCCCTGGCCCTGAGCATGGCCCCAGCCCCCAGGGTCCCTCTCCTTGAATTGCTACTAGCCCTGGAAACAAGACACCGGGCCCAAGAGCCAGAAATATCCCTGGCCGAGCCGGGCCTGGGCGGGGCTGGCTGCGGGGGCCGCGCAGGTTATTTTTACAGCTCTGCCTGGCACAGGATGTCCCAGCCCCACGTCTGCCCCTGGGGACGGCTGGCTCTGGGCCCTGAGCAGCCCCATGGCAGCAGTGGGGGGGGACTATGCCTCCGTCCAGGCTGTCTGGAAATAGCCCAAGGGAACAGCTGCCACAGCTGTCAGGCGCTGCACAGCCTGGCCTGCGCCCCACTCAGGGTGGGGCGGCCGGGGTATGTCAGGAGTGGTGACGTGTGTGAGAGAGCTTTGCAGTGCTGCGAGCTTCTCCGCAGCAGTGCCCCCATGCCGGGGACCCTGGCGCTGTGAGCTTCCCCTCAGCAGTGCCCTCAGACCGGTGTCCCCAGCGCTGCGAGCTTCCTCACAGCCGTGCCCTCAAGTCAGGGACTCTGGTGCTGCGAGCTTCTCCACAGCAGTGCTCTCAAGCCAGGGACCCCGGCGCTGCAAACTTCCCCACAGCAGTGCCCCGAAGCTGGGGACCCTGGTGCTGTGAGCTTCCCCCCAGCAGTGCCCTCAGGCCAGTGTCCCCAGCACTGCGAGCTTCCCCACAGCAGTGCCCTCAAGCCGGGGACCCCAGCGCTGCGAGCTTCCTCACAGCAGTGCCTCCAGGCGGGGATCTCAGCACTGCGAGTTTCCCCATAGCAGTGCCTCCAGGCGAGGACCCCAGCACTGCTAACTTCCCCACAGCAGTGTCCAGCCAGGCCCTTTGAGCTGTGCAGGGTGCTGAAGGGGTTAACGGCCCATGTGTGTCAGGAGCCCCCAGCCCCCTCCCCCTGAAATCTGACATTCCCTGCCCAGGAATCCTGGAGCCGCAGTGCAGAGAGGGAGAGACACCCAGAGAGGGGAAGGGGTGAGTGAAAGGGAGGGGAAGTGAGCTGGGAGCCCCCCACCAGCGCCGGCCCCCCAACCATGTTGCCAGTTGACGTGTCCCAGTAGGGAGGAGTGGGGTGTGGGGAAGGACGGGGGGCATTCAGGAGCATTGGAGGGCTGGGAGAAGGGAGTGGGGGAGGAATTGAAGGGGGCTGAGAGGACGGGGTGGGGTGGAGGGGAAGGGAGTAGGGAGATGGGAATTGGGAGTGGGCAGAGGGGGGCTGAGGACAGGGCGGGGGGACTGATGGGTTGGGAGATGCGTCTGCACAGCTGCTGAGAGAGAGGAGGGGTTTCCATGGGGTGGAGAGAGGCGGGGGGCAGAGAAGACAAGGGGGAATTGGGGGCACCAGGGTTGGGAGGGAGCAGCCAGGGTGGGGGAGAAACTCACCCATGGCCCTTCCCCGTTGCTGCCCCCACAGGGTGGTGGCAGATCCTCCCCCCACCACCCCATCTTCCCTTCTGCCATTATTTTCCCTTCTTCCTGGCCCGGGTAAGTGGCTGGAAAATCCAGGCGCAGATGCCAGGAGCCGGGGGAGCGAGGGGGGGGAAGGGCCAGATGGGGGCTGAGGGGAGGGAAGGGGACAGGTCTGGGAAGCCTGTTCTCTGTCCCTACCCCCTCCCCTTAATTTTTTTCCAGTTTCTCACCCTGAGTCAACCCTGGTCCTGGCCGGGGACGGGGGGCAGACACCAGGGAGGGGACACGGAAGAGCAGGGGGCAGATCCCTGGGGGTCCGGAGCAGAGGCCCATGGAGAGGGGGGAGAGTTTCCAGGCAGCCCCAGTCCCGGTCCCCAAGGGCCCAGGTCTCATAGGGACGCCCAAGACACTTGCCCTGCTGCAGGGGGAGCAGCCCCTATGTGGAGCCAGCATCCCCCCCGCCCGCAAAAGAGGGCAAGGCCTATCCCACTAAGGCAGGGACTTGGGTCCCCACATCCGGGCCTGGCTGCCATGGAAGGAGACGCCACGGCGACCCCTAGCAACGCCAGCAAGGCCCTTGGCAGTGTCACTGTAGCCCTGAGCGACACCATGGCGACCCCTAGCAACGCCAGCAAGGCCCTTGGCAGTGTCACTGTAGCCCTGAGCGACACCACGGCGACCCCTAGCAACGCCAGCAAGGCCCTTGGCAGTGTCACTGTAGCCCTGAGCGACACCACGGCCGACCCCTAGCAACGCCAGCAAGGCCCTTGGCGGTGTCACGGTAGCCCCGAGCGACGCCACGGCGACCCCTAGCGATGCCAGCAAGGCCCTTGGCGGTGTTAGGGTAGCCCCGAGCGACGCCATGGCGACCCCTAGCAACGCCAGCAAGGCCCTTGGCAGTGTCACTGTAGCCCCGAGCAATGCCACGGCGACCCCTAGCGACGCCAGCAAGGCCCTTGGAGGTGTTACGGTAGCCCCGAGCGACGCCACGGCGACCCCTAGCGACGCCAGCAAGGCCCTTGGAGGTGTTACGGTAGCCCCGAGCGATGCCACGGCGACCCCTAGCGACGCCAGCAAGGCCCTTGGCGGTGTTAGGGTAGCCCCGAGCGACACCACGGCGACCCCTAGCAACGCCAGCAAGGCCCTTGGCGGTGTCATGCTAGCCCCGAACGACACCATGGCGACCCCTAGCAACGCCAGCAAGGCCCTTGGCAGTGTCACTGTAGCCCTGAGCGACACCACGGCGACCCCTAGCGATGCCAGCAAGGCCCTTGGCGGTGTTAGGGTAGCCCCGAGCGACGCCACGGCGACCCCTAGCGACGCCAGCAAGGCCCTTGGCGGTGTCAGGGTAGCCCCGAGCGATGCCACGGCGACCCCTAGCGACGCCAGCAAGGCCCTTGGCAATCGGCAACCCCTAGAGACCCCAGTGCAGCCCTTGGCAATGTCACGGTAGCCCCTAGTTCCCCCGTGGTGACCCCTAGCGAGGTGGGGGAGGCTCCTGGGAAGGCAGGCGATGGTGGAAGCAGGGTGCCCCTGACCCCAGTACCGCCCTGACAACCCCCCCAGTGACAGGCGGGCAGGGGGGGCGACCCGATGCAGGAGCCGCCCCATCGGCCTGCTGGCTGGGCCTGCTCTGTGGCGCGGCTCCATCTTCCCTAACTGCTAACACATGTTGTTCCCTCCGCCGCCCGGCTCCACATCAGCGCCCGACCCCCCCACCCCGCGCTGCAGCCGGGCTCTGTTGGGCCCCAGGCAGCGCCAGCCCCACAAGGTACCGGCCAAGGGGATGCGGGTGCGTGTGGGCCTGGAGCGTGGTCTGGGGGTTTGCTGTGGGGCTGTGGCAGGGCCGTGGGGGGAGAAGGTCATTGTGGGGGTGCTTGGGAAGGGGACACTAGTCTTACTGTGGGGGGGGGGCCAGGAGGGAGGTCAGGCTCTGTGGGGGGTCCCTGGATGGCTGGGGAAGGGGCCGTCCGGGTAGATCTCACCCCCCCACCCATTCCCCCCCCCTCGCAGGTTGGACCATGTCAGAGATCTACAGTGAAGTGGCCGGGGACGAGCCCCCCAGCGACAGTTTCTGGATGGTGAGCGGCTGGGGAGGCCACGGGAGGGGGGCTCGGTCCCTGCAGTGGGGTTCTGGGTGGGGCTGGCTCTGCGGCTGAGGGGTGGAGATCGGGGGTCCCAGGGTTTGGGGGGGTCAGCATAGGGGAAGCTTCCACCACCCACACACCACACCCCCCCCGGGGTCGGGGCGACATGGGAGGGGGGGTGAATTGGTGGGGGGGCTCCAGCTGGGTCTGACCCCCCCATGTCTGACCCCCCCCCAGCCGAACCGGTACCAGCGGACGGTGCGGCGGCTGGAGGAGGGGTCCCAGGTCTGCGACCAGCTGGTTGGCTGCTTCCGGGACCGGGCGCGAATCGAGGGCAGCTACGCCCGGCACATGGGGGCCTGGGTACAGAAGTGGCGCCCCCTGGTGGATGCGAGTGAGTCCCCACCCCGTGCCCCTTGCAGCCTGGCACCCCCCACCAAGGCCCCCGTGCCACCCTCCCGTAGCGCAGCACCGCTACCGAGCCCCCCAACCCACCTCCCTGCAGCAGGGCACCCCCTCCCGAGCCCCCTGCCCTGCCCCGCTCCAGCCTGGCACCCCCTACAGAACCCCCACCCTCTGCAGCAGGGCACCCCCTACCGAGCCCCCCACCCCACTCCTCTCCAGCGTGGTGCCCCCTACTGAGCCCCTCGCCCCATCCCCCTTCAGCCTGGCGCCCCTACGGAGCCCCCCAGCCCCTGCAGCAGGGTACCCCCTCCCGAGCCCCCCACCCCCCCTCCAGCCTGGCGCCCCCTACAGAACCCTCACCCTCTGCAGCAGGGCACCCCCTTCCGAGCCCCCCGCCCCACCCCCATCCAGTCTGGCGCCACTCACCCAGCCTCCAACCCACCCCCCTGCAACCCAGCACCCCACACCAAGCCCCCAACCCACCCCCCTGCAGCCTGGCGCCCGCTACAGACCCCCCACCCCCTGCAGCAGGGCACCCCCTCCCGAGCCCCCCACCCCACTCCCCTCCAGCGTGGCGCCCCCTACTGAACCCCACCCCAGCCCCTGCAGCCTGGCACCCCCTACCGAACCCCGCCCCACCCCCTGCAGCCCGGTGCCCCATCTCCGCTCTCCCGCAGGCCCCCTGTATGGCTCTGTGCGCCGGGCCTGGCAGGCCTTCCTGGACACCACGGAGCGGCTGAGCCGGCTGCACCGGGACACGCAGCGGGCGCTGGTGGCGGAGGAGCTGGCCCGCCTGCGGGGCTGGCAGCGGGACAACTATCACCGCAAGCTGCTGGGTGGCTTCCGCGAGGCCCGCGAGCTGGAGAGCGGCTTCCGGCGGGCCCAGAAACCCTGGGCCCGCCGCCTGCGCAAGGTGGGTGCTGCCCGGCGGGCCCATTGGGGGCAATGCATGGGGCCAGGGGGTGGGGTGCCATGCTGCGGGGCTGCTGCCCAGCTGGCGGGGCAGGGGGCCACATGGGGGTGATGCATGGGGGCGCATTGGGGGCAGCTGCTTGGGGGGCAGGGGGTGGGGCACCATGCTGCGGGGGTGCTGCCCGGGGGACAGGGCAGGGGGTGGGGGTCCACATGGGGGGTGATGCATGAGGGAAGGAGGTGGGGCGCCATGCTGTGGGGGTGCTGCCCGGCGGGCGGGGCAGGGGGTGGGGGGCCACATGGGGGGCAATGCATGGGGGAAGGAGGTGGAGCACCTCGCTGGGGGGTGCTGCCCAGAGGGCGATGCATGGGGGGTGCATTGGGAGCTGCTGCATAGGGGGCAGGGGGTGGGGTGCCACGCTGTGGGGGTGCTGCCTGGGGGGCGGGGCAGGGGGCGGGATATTCCTGGGGGACAACGGATGCGGGCGCATTGGGGGCTGCTGCATGGGGGGCAGGGGATGGGGCGCCACACTGCAGGGGTGCTGCCCGGGGGTGGGGCAGGGGGTGGGGTACTCCTGGGGGGCGTGCAGGAGGTCACATTGGGGCACAGTGTATGGGGGGTGCATTCAGAGTGGGGGGCGCTGCACAGGGGGTACTGGGTGGAGGTGGCTGGGGGAGGGCTATGGGGATCAGGGAGGGTCGTGGGGGGTCACTGGGGTCCACAGGGTGGGAGTCAGCGGGGCTGTGGAGGGTGGGGGCACAGGCCCTGGGGGTCCCAGCCCCAGTTGCAGCCCCTGGTTTCGCCCCTCCCCCAGGTGGAGAAGGCCAAAGCCTCATACCACCGGGCCTGCCGCAAGGAACACGCGGCCGCGGGGCGGGAGCAGCTGGCCCCGGGGGGGCCCCCCCTGGCCCCCGACCGCCAGCGCGCCCTGCGGGAGGAACGCCAGCGCCACACGCTGGAGACACACAAGGTGAGCGCGCCCGGCTGCAGACCCCTCTCCCCGGCACCGGATCCAGCCTTGGGCAGCCTCAGGGAGGCCCCCGAACGTGGGTCGGACCCCCAGAGGTCCCGCTCTTCCACCAGGGTCAGCCCCACGGCTTCCCCCCACCAGCCACAGACTCCCTGAGAGAGCCCTGTACCCCTCGGGGGGCAGCCTGCCCCCTCCTGTGCCGCCCAGCCGGGACGCTCCTTGGGTAGCAGAGCGGGGAGTTACCCCCCTGGCCGCTCTGGTGCCCCGGAGCCTGGCCCAGCGGTGAGACCCTGGTTCCCGCTTGACATCTGGCCCAGCTGAGGTGCGCCAGCCCCCCCCCCCATCCTTTGCTTCCTGGCTGCTCAGATCTGGCCGGCCACCCCTCCACGGCCGTTAGTTGCCAGGTAGCCAATGTCCAGGTGATTGGGTCTCCAGGGCCAGGCCCCAGACACCAGGCGCAGGTCACAGATGCATCTCTGGGCCTCTGCAGGGAGTAACCAGCCCTGCACCACCCGCAGGGCACAGTGCAACACATAGGGGAAACTGAGGCACCCGCCGTGTGCCTCCAGCTGATTGCAGAAAATTCCCACGCCTGGTTAATGAACCCCCCCCCGCCCTCCTCGTTTGTCCAGACTGCTGGGCTGCCCCATCCCGCCCGCCCCGCCTGGGCACAGAGCCTCCCGTGCTGAACGGGTCCCGGGGAGCCCCGTTCTTCTCCCCCGCCCCCGGTGCCCCCCCTGACGCCCCTGCCCACCAGGAGCGGCAGCACTACGAGCAGGCCCTGGCGGAGCTGACCCGGGCCAGCCCGCGCTACATGGAGGAGATGGAGTCGGTCTTCGAGCAGGGCCAAGAGTTCGAGCAGAGACGCATCGAGTTCCTCAAGGAGGCCTTGGCGGCTCTGCAGCGCCGGCTGGACCCCACCGCCCACCCCGGGTAAGAGAGACCCCTCCCCCTGCCGGCTGGACCCCACCGCCCACCCCGGGTAAGAGAGACCCATCCCCCTGCCGGCTGGACCCCCCTGCCCACCCCCGGTAAGAGAGACCCATCCCCCTGCCGGCTGGACCCCCCTGCCCACCCCCGGTAAGAGAGACCCATCCCCCTGCCGGCTGGACCCCCCCCCCCGCCCACCCCGGGTAAGAGAGACCCCTGCCCCTGCCGGCTGAACCCCCCTGCCCACCCCCGGTAAGAGAGACCCATCCCCCTGCCGGCTGGACCCCCCTGCCCACCCCGGTAAGAGAGACCCCTCCCCCTGCCGGCTGGACCCCCCCCCCGCCCACCCCGGGTAAGAGAGACCCCTGCCCCTGCCGGCTGAACCCCCCTGCCCACCCCCGGTAAGAGAGACCCATCCCCCTGCCGGCTGGACCCCCCCCCCGCCTACCCCAGGTAGAGAGACCCATCCCCCTGCCGGCTGGACCCCCCCCCCCCACCCCGGGTAAGAGAGACCCCTCCCCCTGCCGGCTGGACCCCCCAGCCCCCCCCGGGTAAGAGAGACCCCACCCCCCTGCCGGCTGGACCCCCCTGCCCACCCCGGGTAAGAGAGACCCCTCCTCCCGCCGGCTGGACCCCCCCCGCCCACCCCGGGTAAGAGAGACCCATCCCCCTGCCGGCTGGACCCCCCTGCCCACCCCCGGGTAAGAGACCCCTCCCCCACCGGCAGGAGTCCCCACCCACACCGGGTAAGAGAGACCCCTGCCCCTGCCGGCTGAACCCCCCTGCCCACCCCGGGTAAGAGAGACCCATCCCCCTGCCGGCTGGACCCCCCCCCCCCCGGGTAAGAGAGACCCCTCCCCCTGCCGGCTGGACCCCCCTGCCCACCCCGGGTAAGAGAGACCCATCCCCTGCCGGCTGGACCCCCCCCCGCCCACCCCCGGGTAAGAGACCCCTCCCCCACCGGCAGGAGTCCCCACCCACACCGGTAAGAGAGACCCCTGCCCCTGCTGGCTGAACCCCCCTGCCCACCCCGGTAAGAGAGACCCATCCCCCTGCCGGCTGGACCCCCCCCCCCACCCCGGGTAAGAGACCCCTCCTCCTGCTGGTTGGACACCTCACCCATCCTGGGTAAGAGAGAGACCCCTGCCCCCACTGACTGGGTCCCACCACCCACCCCAGGTAAGAGAGACCCCTCCCCCTGCTGGCTGAACCCCACCGCCCCCCCCGGGTAAGAGAGACTCCTCCCCCACCGGCAGGACCCCCCCCCGGCTAAGAGAGATCCCTCCCCCCACCAGCTGGAGCCCCCCCCGAGTAAGAGAGATTCCCCCCCCCATCAGCTGGACCCCCCGCCCAACCCAGGTAAGAGAGATACTCCTCCCCCACTGGCTGGACCCCCCGCCCACCCCGGGCCAGGCATGGGAGTGCAGGGGAGGAGTCGGGGGGATGGAGGAGGCTGGGTTGGGGGGCTGTTGGACTCAGACAAACCCCCCCCCGTTGGGGGAGCTGATGCCTCCCTTCCCCCCTCCCGCAGGGTGCAGGCTGCGCAGACCCAGCTCCGCCAGGCCATCAGCGACATCAGCGCCCGCCAGGACCTGGACTGGTGGCGCCGCCAGCGCGGGCCCGGCATGGCCATGGCATGGCCCGAGTTCGAGGTGAGACCCCCTGTGACAGAGTCACCGGGGCGATGCCGTAGGAAGCCAGGCAGGACTCGGGGGGCCCCCTCTCTGTGAGCAGACTGGCCCCGGGCAAGACGCTCACGCGGCTTCCACCTTCCTGGGTCTGACCCCGGAGCATCCAGCATCCCCGTCCCCCCGTGTGCTTCCCGCAGCGAGTGTGTCGGGGGGTCCTGGGGGAGCCAGAGGGCCCTGCCCCCCCACTCCGCAGTCAGACGTGACTCTCAGCCGGCCGGTAACAGAACCGCCAGGATCACAGCGTAGGGCAGAGCTCGTTAGCACAGAAATCAGTGAGTCCATCTTGGGGGTCGGGGAGCCCAGAGCCAGGGCTCAGCCCCTCCCCCTGCCCCCCAAACCCACCGAGACGGACTCGCTTCCAGCTGCCTGGCCCCTGCCCCTCCTCCGGCCTTTGTCTCGCTTCCTGGGCACAGAGTCACCGGGCGCAGCCCCCTGAGGTGACGAAGGGGCGGCCATGCAGGCAGCTGGAGCAGCCCCCGCAAAAGTCACACCCCAATATCCCCGCCACCTAGACATTGGTGCAGCACCCAGGGAAACTGAGGCACACACCGCATCCATGCAAAACAGCAGGACACACAGGACACAACAAGGGAAAATCCCGACTTCATCACCCCCACCCCCACTGCAGCCCTCTGGGAGCCCAGCTCGGCAGATCCAGCTCTGGCCCATCTACATGGGACCCCCCAGAGCTCCCCCCACCCCCCAAGCAAGTATGGATCTGGCTGGGAGCCCCCCATTTCCACCCCCACAGGCATGGAGCCCAGAGTGGGAGCAACCAAGCCCCAAGGCGCCACCACCGGGGCAGGAGGAGGAGAAAGTGCCACTGCAGAGCATCCGGCTGGCCCCGGGCAGGTGAGCGGAGGGGCTGCAGGTGGGGGGGCAGGTGAGCAGGGCAGGGAGGCAAGCGAGCGAGAGAGGCAGGCCAAGGGGCAAGTGAGCAGGGTCGGGGGGACAGGTGAGCGGGGCAGGGCGCCAGGCTGGGGGGCAGGTGAGCAGGGTGGGGCAACAGGCAGGGGGGACAGGTGAGCAGGGGGAACAGGTGAGCAGGGCAGGGGGGCAGGTGAGCAGGGTGTGGGGGGGTGGGAGGCAGATGAGCAGGGTGGGGCGCCAGGCAGGGGGACAGGTGAGCAGGGACAGGTGAGCAGGGTGGGGCAGCAGGCAGGGGGACAGGTGAGCAGGGCAGGGGGGCAGGTGAGCAGGGGGGGCAGGCAGGGGGACAGGTGAGCAGGGACAGGTGAGCAGGGTGGGGTGCCAGGTGGGGGGGCAGGTGAACAGGGTGGGGGGGCAGGCGGGCGAGGGGAGCCAGGGGGACCCTGCCCCATTTGCTGCCCACAGCCCCCTTGGGATAGTGACAACCTGATAACATTTCAGCCCCCAGGACACCTACGATGACCCCCCAGCCCCCCTTCCCCCCGCCCGGGAGACCCTAAAATAACAACACACCAACCTCTCGGCAAACCCTGCCCTCCTCCCAGCAGGGCCGCCCAGAGGATTCAGGGGCCTGGGGCAAAGCACTTTCGGGGGCCCCTTCCATAAAAAAAAGTTGCAATACTATAAATACTATATTCTAGTGGGGGCCCCTGCGGGGGGCGGGGTAAATTGCCCCACTTGCTCCCCCCGGGCGGCCCTGCCTCCCAGCCTGCACGGTGCAGCCCCCGCTTGGGAGGGAGTGGGGGGGCCCTTGGGGTTTGGGGGGGCAGGCGGGTGTGGAGGTGTCCCCCAGGAGCTCCACCCCATCTCACCGCCTCCCCTGCCCCCGCAGTGCGGCCGAGGTGCCGGCGCCGGTTCTGGGCCAGCGGGTTCGGGCCATTTACGACTACGCCGGGCAGGAGCCGGACGAGCTGAGCTTCACCGCAGGTGAGTGACCCCCGGGGGGGCCCTGAGCCCCCCAGCCCATCCCCCGGCTGGGCCCTGCCACCCTGCTCCCCCACACCCCCAGCCCATCCCCTGGCTGGGCCCTGCCCCCCTGAGCCCCCCAGCCCATCCCCCGGCTGGGCCATGCCGCCCTGCTTCCCCACACCCCCAGCCCATCCCCTGGCTGAGCCCTGCCCTCCTGAGCCCCCCAACCCATCCCCTGGCTGGGCCCTGCCCCCCTGAGCCCCCCAGCCCATCCCCTGGCTGGGCCATGCCGCCCTGCTCCCCCACACCCCCAGCCCGTCCCCCGGCTGGGCCCTGCCAACCTGCTCCCCCACACCCCCAGCCCGTCCCCCAGCTGGGCCCTGCCACCCTGCTCCCCCACACCCCCAGCCCATCCCCTGGCTGGGCCCTGCCCCCTTGAGCCCCCCAGCCCATCCCCCGGCTGGGCCCTGCCGCCCTGCTCCCCCACACCCCCAGCCCATCCCCTGGCTGAGCCCTGCCCTCCTGAGCCCCCCAACCCATCCCCTGGCTGGGCCCTGCCCCCCTGAGCCCCCCAGCCCATCCCCTGGCTGGGCCATGCCGCCCTGCTCCCCCACACCCCCAGCCCATCCCCTGGCTGAGCCCTGCCCCCCTGAGCCCCCCAGCCCATCCCCTGGCTGGGCCATGCCGCCCTGCTCCCCCACACCCCCAGCCCACCCCTGGCTGAGCCCTGCCCTCCTGAGCCCCCAGCCCATCCCCTGGCTGGGCCCTGCCGCCCTGCTCCCCCCCCCCCCCAGCCCATCCCCTGGCTGAGCCCTGCCCTCCTGAGCCCCCCAACCCATCCCCTGGCTGGGCCTTGCCCCCCCAATTCCCCCAGCCCATCCCCCAGCTCGGCCCTGCGCCCTCTAGCCCCATAGCCTATCCCCCGCTTGGGCCCTGCCCCCTGCCCCCCCCCGAGTCCCCCAGCTCATCCCCCGGCTGGGTCCTGCCACCGCTGAGCCTTCCTGCCCCTCCCAGCCCATCCCCCGGTTGGATCCTGACCCCCCCCCGGGACTCCCACACCGAGCCCTTCCCCTGACACAGCCCACCCCCACCCCACATACCCCCCTCCCCCAACAGACCTCATCCCCCCTGAATGAACCCCCAACCATGCTCCACTGTCCATCTGCTGACAGATCCAAGACACCCCCCCGCTGGACCCCCCCACACACACATACCCCACTCCCCCACAGACCCCACTCCGCACTGCCCCCAATGGATCCCCCTACCCCCCCATGGACCCCATGCCCCTTAACGGATCCCGACCCCACTGAGCCCATCCCCCGACAGACCCCTCCCCTGATGGACCCAAACCCCACTGACTACCCCCGACCTCACCCCCCCGAACAGCCCCAATGAGCCCCCCCATCCCCTAACACGCTGCCTGTCCTTGCAGGGGAGGAGCTGACGAAGCTGGAGGAGCAGGACCCCCAGGGCTGGTGCAAGGGGGTGACGGATGGGGGGCGTGTGGGGCTGTACCCCACCAACTACGTGCAGCCAGTGCCCTGACCTCGGAGCCCCTCTCTGTGGGGGGCTGCACCCCGCCACCCCCCGTCAGCTGCGGCAGGGATGAGAAGGGGGGACCCTACCCAGCCCCCCCAACAGCCAGTCCCCCATTTCCCCAAGTGGCCCCAATCCACAGGCCCATCTGCCCGGGGGGCTGTTGGGGGAGAGATCTCAGGGGAGCCCTGATAGCAAGTGACCCACCCTCCCACCCCCAGGCCCCATTTATGATTTCCCCCCCAGGTCCCCCGTGTCTGGGGCACCCCCGGCTCCTACAGAAACAACAATAAATTCTTAACCCCACCCCCAGAGTCTGAGTCCATCCCTGACATGCAACACCCCCTCCCCGGACCCCCTACTCCCCAATGCGCCTCACTGCAGGGGCACCAGCAGAGCGGGGGGGGGCAGGACTGGGCTAGCAGGGGGCTACAGGTCGGGAGTGAGGGGCAGACGGATGTGGGGGGCAGTAGAGGGGGTAGGATAGATGGGCCAAGGGGGGCTATACGGACGGTTATTGTGCAGGTTGGGGGGCTTCAGGGAGGGGGCAGGGAGGGTTATGGGCTGTGGGGAAGGGGGAAGGGGACAGGTATGGGGCTCTAAGGAGCATTATGGGGCAGTGGGGGAGGGGGAAGGTTATGGTTCAGATTGGGGGGCTGTGGAGAGGGCTGTGGGGAAGGGGGAAGGGTTGTGGAGCTGTGGGGAGGGCTATGGTGCAGGGAGGGGGCTGTGGGGAGGGTTATGGTGCAGGCTGTGGGGAGGGCTATGGGGCAGTGAGAGGGGAGGTCTATGGGGCTATGGGGTGGGGAGGGTTATGGTGCAGGCTGTGGGGAGGGCTATGGGGCAGTGAGGGGGGAGGTCTATGGGGCTGTGGGGATGGGGAGGGCTATGGTGCAGGCTGTGGGGAGGGCTATGGGGCAGTGAGAGGGGAGGTCTATGGGGCTGTGGGGGTGGGGAGGGTTATGGTGCAGGCTGTGGGGAGGGCTATGGGGCAGTGAGAGGGGAGGTCTATGGGGCTATGGGGTGGGGAGTGTTATCGTACAGGCTGTGGGCTGTGAGGAGGGCTATGGGGCAGTGGGAGGAGGTCTATGGGGCTATGGGGTGGGGAGGGTTATGGTGCAGGCTGTGGGGAGGGCTATGGGGCAGTGAGGGGGAGGTCTGTAGGGCTGTAGGGCTGGGGAGGGTTATGGTGCAGGCTGTGGGGAGGGCTATGGGGCAGTGAGAGGGGAGGTCTATGGGGCTGTGGGGGTGGGGAGGGTTATGGTGCATGCTGTGGGGAGGGCTATGGGCAGTGGGGGGGGGAGGTCTATGGGGCTGTGGGGTGGGGAGGGTTATGGTGCAGCCTGTGGGCTGTGGGGAGGGCTGTGGGGCAGTGAGGGGGGCGGTCTATGGGGCTGTGGGGGTGGGGAGGGTTATGGTGCAGGCTGTGGGGAGGGCTATGGGGCAGTGGATGGGGAGGTCTGTAGGGCTGTGGGGGTGGGGAGGGTTATGGTGCAGGCTGTGGGGAGGGCTATGGGGCAGTGAGAGGGGAGGTCTATGGATCTGTGGGGGTGGGGAGTGTTGTGGTGCAGGCTGTGGGGAGGGCTGTGGGGCAGTGAGAGGGGAAGTCTATGGGGCTGTGGGGTGGGGAGGGTTATGGTGCAGGCTGTGGGGAGGTCTATGGGGCAGTGGGGAGGAGGTCTATGGGGCTGTGGGGTGGGGAGGGTTATGGTGCAGCCTGTGGGCTGTGGGGAGGGCTGTGGGGCAGTGAGGGGGGCGGTCTATGAGGCTATGGGGTGGGGAGGGTTATGGTGCAGGCTGTGGGGAGAGCTATGGGGCAGTGAGTGGGAGATCTATGGGGCTGTGGGGTGGGGAGGGTTATGGTGCAGGCTGTGGGGAGGGCTGTGGAGCAGTGAGAGGGGAGGTCTGTGGGGCTGTGGGGGTGGGGAGGGTTATGGTGCAGGCTGTGGGGAGAGCTATGGGGCAGTGAGGGGGGAGGTCTATGGGGCTGTGGGGGTGGGGAGGGTTATGGTGCAGGCTGGGGGCTCTGGGGAGGGCTGTGGGTCTATGGAGCTGTGGGGAAGGGGGCAGGGTTTGAGGGGGGCCGAGAGGCAGGAGCCCCCCCCCGATCCCCACCCCCTAGCCCAGCGCCCAGCTCCCGCCCCCAGCCAGGCCGTGGGGTGCCCCAGTGACACCCCACCCACGGCTGCCTTGCTGGCAGAGCCAGGACCAATGGGGTGCTGCACCCCGGGAGGCCTGGGCCAATCTGAGCCTGAGCCCCAGGGGCTCCCGGCCAATCAGGCGCTGCACCCCAGGTGACCCAGCCAGTGGGAGGAGGCGGCTCCCAGGCCTGGGGACAGACGGTCTGACAGCCGCTGCCGTACCGGACGTGATGGGGGCCCCAGGCTGGGCCACCCTCCTGCTGCTGGCGCTCGGCACCCAGGCACTGATCCGGTGAGAGCCCCGGACGCCTGGGTCCTGTCTGGGAGGAGAGTGGGGTCTAGTGGTTGGGGGGGGGGCTGGAAGCCAGGACTCCTGGGTTCTCTCCTGGGCTCTGGGAGGGGAGTGGGGGCGAGTGGTTAGAGCAGGGGGGTTGGGAGCCAGGACTCCTGGGTTCTCTCCCTGGCTCTGGGAGGGGAGTGGGGACTAGTGGTTAGAGGGGAGGGTCTGGAAGCCAGGAATCCTGGATTCCCTCCTGGCTCTGGGAGGGGAGTGGGGTCTAGTGGTTAGGGCAGGGGGGTTGGGAGCCAGGACTCCTGGGTTCTTTCCTGGGCTCTGGGAGGGGAGTGGGGTCTAGTGGTCGGAGCTGGGAGGCTGGGAGCCAGGACTCCTGGGTTCTCTCCTGGCTCTGGGAGGGGTGTGGGGACTAGTGGTTAGAGGGGAGGGTCTGGAAGCCAGGAATCCTGGATTCCCTCCTGGCTCTGGGAGGGGAGTGGGGTCTAATGGTTAGAGCAGGGGGTGCTGGTAGCCAGGACTCCTGGGTTCTCTCCATGGCTCTGGGAAGGGAGTGGTGTCTAGTGGCTAGAGCAGGGGGGTGCTGGGAGCCAGGACTCCTGGGTTCTCTCCATGGCTCTGGGAAGGGAGTCTAATGGTTAGAACTGGTGGCTGGGAACTAGGACACCTGGGTTCTCTCCCCGCTGAGGGAGGGGGCGAGCGGGGTCATGGCTGGGATGACGCAGGTGCCAGCGTGGGCAGGGGCTGCCTGGCACAGCAGATCAAAGGCTCCAGGTGCCCCACACGCTATGGGGATTTCTGAGCTTGCTCCACCCAGCCAGTCCCCCGACCAGTCCAGCCAGTTCCAGGCCCTTGTGTGGGACTGGTATTTCCGCTGCTCCTATCTGGCCCCAGGGCGGGGACTTGCTGGCTTAGGGGGGCAGGGAAGGGGGTCCAGGGCCTGTCCCCTCCGGGGGGCACCAGGTCCCATCCGGCCCCAGGGCAGGGAATGGGGCCCGGGGCCTGTCCCCTCCGGGGGGCACCAGGTCCCACCCAGCCCCGGGGCAGGGACTGGCTGGCTCAGGGGGGCTGGGAATGGGGCCTGGGGCCTGTCCCCTCTAGGGGGCGCTGGCTCCCACCCAGCCCCGGGGCAGGGACTGGCTGGCTGGCTCAGGAGGGTAGGGGAGGTCCCTGGGGGGGGGTCCCGTGGTTTCTCTGCACTGACCCCCCCTCCCTCCGGCAGGATCCCCCTGCGGAAGTTCCCTTCGGTCCGGAGCAGGTTCCGCGGGCCGGGGCTCCCCATTGCCAACCTGGGGGCTGGCAGGGGGCCCCACAGCCGCTCAGCTGGCCCCCAGCGTCTGCACAATTACATGGACGTGAGTGACCTCATGGGGCTGCTCAGCCTGGGGGGACTGCGCTGAAGGGGAGCAGGGAGAGGATGTGGGGGGCAGGGGGCTGTGCTGGGGGGTGATTTGGGGGGAAGAGGCTGATGCTGGGGGAGGTTTTGGAGGCTGGGAGGAGTCTTGGGGCAGGAGACGGCACTGGGGGACTGGGAGTGGGCGGGGGGCTCTGGGGGGCAGGGGATGGCACTGGGGGAATGGTAGGGGGCAGGGGCTCTGCGGGGCTGGAGGGGAGGGAGAGAGCAGGGGCTCTATGGGGCCAGAGCTGGGGGGCCGGGGATGGCACTGGGGGGATGGGAGTGGGTGGGGGTGCTGGGGGGCCAGGCTGGCTGCTGACCCTCGACGCTGACCCCCCCAGGCCCAGTACTATGGGGAGATCGGGATCGGGACGCCCCCCCAGCAGTTCAGCGTCGTCTTCGACACCGGCTCGTCCGACCTGTGGGTGCCTTCGGCCGGCTGCTGCCTCCTGCACCTGGCGTGCTGTGAGTGGGGGGCTGGGGGGTGTCCGTCCTGTCCCCCCTCTCCCCAGGGGTGCTCTGTCGGTGGGGCTGTGTCCGTCTGTCCTGTCCCCCCTCTCTCCTCAGGGGTGCACGGGGGGCTGTGTCGGGGGGGGCTGTGTCTGTCTCTCCTGACCCCCCTCTCCCTCCAGGGGTGCACGAGGAGGCTCTGTTGGGGGGGGTTGTGTCCATCTGTCCCGTCCCCCTTCTCCCCTCAGTGTGCATGGGGGGCTTTGTCGGGGGGGGCTGTGTCTCTCTCTCCTGACCCCTCTCTCTCCTCAGGGGTGCAGGGAGGCCTCTGTCAGGGGGGCTGTCTGTACCTCCTGACCCCCCCTATTCCCCCAGGGGTGCAGGGAGGGCTCTGTCAGGGGGGCTGTCTGTCTCTCCTGACCCCCCCTATCTCCCCAGGGGTGCACAGAGGGCTCTGTCAGGGGGGCTGTCTGTCTCTCCTGACCCCCCCTCTCCCCCCAGGGGTGCAGGGAGGCCTCTGTCAGGGGCTGTCTGTCTCTCCTGACCCCCCCTCTCCCCCCAGGGGTGCAGGGAGGCCTCTGTCAGGGGCTGTCTGTCTTTCCTGACCCCCCCTCTCCCCCCAGGGGTGCAGGGAGGCCTCTGTCAGGGGGGCTGTCTGTCTCTCCTGACCCCCCCTCTCTCCTCAGGGGTGCACAGAGGGCTCTGTCAGGGGCTGTCTGTCTCTCCTGACCCCCCCTCTCCCCCCAGGGGTGCACACTCGCTACCACTCGCTCTTCTCCTGCACCCACAAACGCAACCACACCAAGTTCTCCATCCACTATGGGACCGGCAGCCTGAACGGTTTCCTCAGCCAGGACACAATCACCGTGAGTGAGGGCCCGGACGCCGGGGTTCTCTCCGTGGCTCAGGGAGGGCAGTGGGGTCCAGTGGTTGGAGCAGGGGGGGTTGGGAACCAGGACACCTGGGTTCTCTCTCCGGCTCGGGTAGGGCAGTGGGGTCCAGTGGTTGCGGGGGGAGGGGCCAGGAGCCAGGACTCCTGGGTTCCAGCCCAGCTCTGCTCCCAGGTGTCCAACCTGACGGTGGAGAACCAGACGTTCGCTGAAGCCGTGGACCTGCCGGGGCTGGTGTTCGTGGCAGCCAAGTTCGACGGGATCCTGGGGATGGGGTACCCCAGCCTCTCGGTGCGCGGGGTCACCCCCGTCTTCGACAACATGATGGCGCAGGGGCTGCTGGACCAGAACGTCTTCTCCTTCCACCTTCGCAGGTCAGAGCCCCCGGACCCCGAGTCCCTCAGTGCCCTTTGGCCCCAGAGCCCCCCAGCGCCAGGACCCGAGTCTCTCAGTGCCCTTCGACCCCAGAGCCCCCAGCACCTGGACCCCTGAGCTCCCCAGCACCCAGACCCCTGAGCCCCCGGCACCTGGACCCCGAGTCCCTCAGTGCCCTTTGGCCCCAGAGCCCCCCAGCGCCCAGACCCCTGAGTCTCTCAGTGCCCTTCGACCCCAGAGCCCTCAGCACCTGGACCCCTGAGCTCCCCAGCACCCAGACCCCTGAGCCCCCGGCACCTGGACCCCGAGTCCCTCAGTGCCCTTTGGCCCCAGAGCCCCCCAGTGCCCGGACCCCTGAGCCCCTCGGTGTCCTCAGATCCCCGGCACCTGGACCCCAAAGCCCCCCAGCACCCAAGATCTCCTGGCCCAGCCCCCCAGCTCTCTCTTATCCCGGTTGCAGGGGCTCGGCGGACGGGGGCGAGCTGCTGCTGGGGGGCACGGACCCGGAGCTGCATGAGGGGGAGCTGCATTATGTGCCCGTGTCCCGCAAAGCCTACTGGCAGGTCAAGGTGGACAGGTGAGTACCCCCCGGACCCCCCTAAAGCCTCTGGAGCCCCCCCGAACTTCCCAAATGTCCCCAACTATCTGGGCTCCCTGGGACCCCTCCCAGTCCTCAGTCCTTGGACCCCCTGAACCCCCAGACCTCCATCTGATTCCCAGAACCCACCCACACCCAGACCTCCCCAACCCCAGGATCTCCCTTACCCCCCCCCCAGATTCCCAATATCCCCAAGCCTCTGGATTCTCCCTGACCCCCTGGGTCCCCACCTGACCCCCAGATTCCCCCTGGACCTCCCCAACCCTCTGCACCCCCCAGAACTGCCCCATGAGCCCTTGGACCCCCCCCCCACAAGCCTCTGGACCCTCCTCAACCACCTGGACCCCCACCTGACTCCCAGAACCCCCCAGGGTCCCCCAATTCCTCAGGACCCCCACCCAACCCCCAGATCCCCTGGACACCCCCCCCACCCAGCCCTCAGTACAGCCCTGGACCCCTATCTGACCCCCAGGCCCCTTGACCTCCAACCAACAGACAGCTCTCCTGCCCCCCCCCAATGCCCCCAACCTCCCAGAATTTCTCCTGGACCCCTCTGGACCCCCATAGATCTCCACCCGACCCCCCTGGGACGCCTGATCCCAAAGTCCCCCTGGCCCCCCAAACCACTCTCAGCCCCCCAAACCACCCGTGTTCAGTCCCAAAAACCAGGCCTGGACCCTCACACTCAACCCCCCAAAGCCCAGCCTGGAACCCCCATCTGGCCCCTAAATCCCTCCCCACCCCCTGTCCCCCATCCTCCCCTTGACCCCCCCTCCCGGCCTCCCCTCTCCACAGGATCCGGGTGAAGAAGGCCCAGGGGGAGCACCAGTGCAAGGGGCTGTCTCTCTGCCGGGGGGGCTGCCAGGCCATTGTGGACACAGGCACCTCCCTCATCGCGGGCCCCAGCAAGGAGATCAAGATGCTGCACAAGGCCCTGGGACCCTTCCACGCCCTCAATGGGCAGGTAAGGGGGCCAGACACCTGGGTTCTAGCCAAGGTGCCTAGGGGTTAGAGCTGGGGGCGGGGCTGGGAGCCAGGACTCCTGGGTTCTCCCCCCAGCTCTGGGTGGGGAGTGGTGTCTAGTGGTTAGAGCAGGGGGGCTGGGAGCCAGGACTCCTGGGTTCTCCCCCCGGCTCTGGGTGGGGAGTGGTGTCTAGTGGTTAGAGCGAGGGGCTGGGAGCCAGAACTCCTGGGTTCTCCCCCCAGCTCTGAGTGGGGAGCGGGTTCTAGTGGTTAGAGCAGAGGGGCTGGGAGCCAGGGCTCCTGGGTTCTCACCCAGCTCTGGGTGGGGAGTGGGGTCTAGTGGTTAGAGCAGGGGGGCTGGGAGCCAGGACTCCTGGGTTCTCCCCCCGGCTCTGGGAGGGGAGTGGGGTCTAGTGGTTAGAGCGAGGGGCTGGGAGCCAGAACTCCTGGGTTCTCCCCCCAGCTCTGAGTGGGGAGCGGGTTCTAGTGGTTAGAGCAGAGGGGCTGGGAGCCAGGGCTCCTGGGTTCTCACCCAGCTCTGGGTGGGGAGTGGGGTCTAGTGGTTACAGCAGGGGGTGCTGGGAGCCAGGACTCCTGGGTTCTCTCCCTGGCTCTGGGAGGGGAGTGGGAACTAGTGGTTAGAGTGGGCGGGGGGAGCTGGGAGCCAGGACTCCTGGGTTCTTGTGCATGCTGCGCCCCCTGCTGGCTGTGGGAGGGGGGCTGTCTAACATCCGCCCACCCCCCCTGCTCTCCCCCAGTACCTGCTAGATTGCGACCAGCTCTCAGGCCTGCCCGAGGTCTCCTTCGTGCTGGGTGGGAAGCCCTTCAGCCTGACGGGGGAGCAGTACGTGCTGAAGGTGAGGCCCCCCCGGGGGCGAAGCTGGGACAGACCGGGCCCATGGTGGGCTGGGGGCTGCTGCGGGGATTGTCCGGCCTGAGGGTTGCTGTGACTTGGGCAGGGGCATGGGGGGAAAGGGAGGCCAGGGGGTGTCATGCTGGAGGGTGCTGGGCCCATGGGGGGAAGGGGGCAGTGCTGGGAGGGTGCTGGGCTCAATGGGGATGGGGGGCAGTGCTGGGGGGGCACTGGGCCCAAGGGGGGTGGGGGGCAGTGCTGGGGGGGTGCTGGGCTCAATGGGGGTGGGGGACAGTGCTGGGGGGGCATTGGGCCCAATGGGAGGTGGGGGGCAGTGCTGGGGGGGGCTGGGCTCAATGGGGTGGGGGGCAGTGCTGGGGGGGCATTGGGCCCAAGGGGGCTGGGGGGCAGTGCTGGGGGGGCGTTGGGCACATGAGGGGACAGTGCTGGGAGGCCCTGGGTCTGGGAGCGGAGGAGGGTGTCAGATGGGCCCATTGGGGTGACACGGGGCTCATGGGTGAGGGGGCATGGGACCATGGGGGGCAGGGAGGCAGTGCTGTGGGGCTCTGGGCCTGCGGGGAGGGGGGCATTGGATGGAATGGGCCCATGGGGGAGAAGGGGGACAGGGGGTACTGTGCTGGGCACCCGGGGGGGGCAGGTTGCTGGCCCCACAGGGTCCGTCCTAGGCCCAGCCTGACCCCCTCCCCCCTCTTCCCCCCCCCCAGGTGACGCAGCTGGACATCACCATCTGCATCAGCGGGTTCATGGCCCTGGACGTGCCCGCCCCCGCCGGCCCCCTCTGGATCTTGGGGGACGTCTTCCTGGGCCAGTACTACACGGTGTTCGACCGGGACCAGGACCGCGTGGGGCTGGCGCGGGCCAAGTCACCCCCTCCCCCAGCACCGCAAGAGACGCCCCCACCCAGCACCACGTCGAGCCCCAAAACCCACCCCCCAGCCCTGAGCACCCCCCAGCCCACGACTCACACCGGGGCCTCAGGATGCCTGGGTTCCACCCACAGCTCCGGGACTGGAGGGGGGTCTAGTGGTTAGGGGGGGCTGGTGTCACAGAATGTGGGGGAGTCGGGGCCCTGCTCCCCCCACTTCCTGCGATTCACCGGGACTCTCAGCTGGCTGGTAACACAGAAGGTTTATTAGCCGACAGGAACAGCCCAAAACCCACAGCTTGTGGGTACATGAAACAGGATCCCTCAGTCAGGTCCCTCTTGGGGGATGGGGACCCCAGACCCCGGTTCTTGGTTTCCCCCCATCTCCCCAGCCAGCCCCAAACTGAAACCCCTTCCCGCTGCCTCCCCCAGCCACACCCCTGGCCGGCCCCCCCGCAGGTTCCGCAGGGCAGCTGCCATCCCTTACATGCCGGCCATCAGGTGTCATCCCCCAGCGAAGTCACCCCCTCATTTCCCATCCCCAGCTAGTTTTGGAGCAGCACCCCAGGGAAACCAAGGCACGCCCCGTCTCAGCTTGCTGGGCAGGGCTTAGCCGATCTGAGAGGAGAATTGCTTCCAGGAGGGAGCCAGCTCCTGTCTCAGGGAATAGATCTTCTAACGGGTCATCCCCCTCCCAGTGCCCACACACGGCTTCACCGTGTTGACATGGTACACCCGGCGGCGGTGTGCCTGGTTCGACAGCTCCACCACATAGTTTACCTCGTTTAGCTGCTTGACAACCTTGAAAGGGCCTTGCCAGGCGGCCAGGAGTTTGTTTTTCCTCACGGGGATGAGAACCATCACCTGGTCCCCGGTGGCAAAGGCGCGGGCCCGTGCCATGCGGTCATACCAGACTTTCTGCTTCCTCTGGGCTCTGGCCAGATTCTCCTTGGCCAGGCCCATGAGCTCGGCCAGTCTCTCGCGGAAGGTCAGGACTGTTCTCCACCACTGACTCTCCATCGGGAGTGGCCTTCCCCTCCCATTCATCTCTCGTTAGGTCCAGGGGCCCCCTCACCCTCCTTCCGTACAACAGTTCGAAAGGTGAAAACCCGGTAGACTCCTGGGGCACCTCCCTGTACGCGAACAGCAGGTGGGGTAAATACTTGTCCCAATCCTGCGGGTGCTGGTCCATAAAGGTTTTCAGCATCATCTTTAGGGTCCCATTGAACCTCTCCACCAGCCCGTTGGACTGGTGGTCATAGGCTGAAGCCCAAGTGAGCCGGACCCCACATTTCTCCCACAAGCACCGGAGCAGGGCCGACATGAAGTTGGATCCCTGGTCTGTCAAGGCTTCCTTGGAGAACCCCACTTGACTGAAGATGGTCAGCAGCGCGTCCGCAACGGTGTCAGCCTCGATAGAGGACAAGGCCACCGCCTCAGGGTAGCGCATAGTGAAATCCACCACCACCAGGATGTATTTCTTCCCCGACGCGGTCATCTTGCTGAGGGGCCCCACTATGTCCATAACCACCTTCTGGAAAGGCTCCTCTGTGATGGGCAAAGGTCTCAAAGCCGCTTTCCCCTTGTCCCGGGCCTTCCCCGCCCTCTGACTGGGGTCACAGGTTTGGCAATATCGTTGGACCGTAGTAAAGACCCCAGGCCAGTAAAAGTTCTGTAGCAGCCTCTGCCTGGTGCGTCGGATTCCCTGGTGCCCTGCGAGAGGGGTGTCATGGGCCAGGTACAGGAGCTTGTGGCGATACTTCCAGGGGACCACCAGCTGCCTCCTGATCCCCCATGACTCTACTTCCCCTGGGGGAGCCCATTCTCGGTACAGGAACCCCTTCTCCCACAGGAACCTCTCCTGGCAACCTCCCCCCGTGGCCTGTGCCACACTGAGGTCGGCCAGGTCCCTGAGCTTTCACAAGGAGGGATCTGTCTGCAGCTCGGCCTGGAACTCAGCAGCTGGGACAGGGATGGGGACCTGCTCTCTCTCGTCGGCTGGGTCTGAGGCCGCAGCCTCTCTGAGCCGTGTCCCTTGGTGCCCCCTCCCCACCAGGGTACGGTCCTGCGCCTCCACCGAGGTACCCTCCCCGGTGTCAGGGCGCAGTGCCCCTCGCCGGCTCTGGCTACGGCTCATGACTAGGGCGTTCTGGGGGTTGCTTGGCTAATCCTCTAAGTCCCCCCCCCATCAACACCTCAGTGGGCAAATGATGGTGCACCCCCACATCTTTAGGGCCCTCCATGGCCCCCCATTTCAGGCGTACCCTCGCCATGGGCACCTTGAATAGGGTCCCGCCCACCCCCGTCAGGGTCAGGTAAGTATCAGGCATCACACGATCTGGGGCCACCACCTCGGGCCAGGCCAGCGTCACCTCAGCGCCCATGTCCCAGTATCCATAGACCTTCCTCCCATCCACCTCCAGGGGAACAAGGCACTCACTCCGCCAGGACAGCCCTGTGCCCCCCCGTCAACTTAGGAGCTGGCCTAGGGTACTCCTCCCTCCTGAGCAGTTGGGAAGCTGCCAGGCCCCCCTGCCTGGGGAGCTGGCCCCTCGTCCCTAGCCCGGTTAACCCGCTGTGGGTTGGGTCTGCTCAGTCTGTCCGTGAGCCTGGGGCACTGGGTCCGGATGTGGCCCCTCTGCCCACAGTGATAACAAGTCACATCCCATGGGTCCCCTCGAGCCGGGTGGATGGCCCTGACGCTGGATGTCCCCTTGGGAGGGGGTTCTCCATATTCCCCCATTGGGAGGTCCCAGGGTGACTCTCCCTCTGCATCATGGTGGGCCTGTTCCTTTGGGACTCCTCCCCGCCACCCCGACCGGCTCATCACAAACTCGTCGGCCAGACGCCCTGCGTGTGGCGGGTTCTCTGGCTTTTGGTCCCTCAACCACAGCCTCAGGTCGGGTGGGCACCGCTCAGACAGTTGCTCCCGTACCAGCAGTTTAACCAGGTCCTTCGTCTGGGCCCCATCTGCCCACTTGTGGGCGTAACCCTGCGTCCGGAGGGCCAGTTCCAGATATGTGACCTCGGGGGTTTCACGCAGACCCCGGAACTTTTCCCGGTTCGGCTCGGGCGTCAGCCCCAACCCGCGGAGCAGGGCCGGTTTGAACAGTTCACAGTCCTCTGCCTCCGCCCCTTCCATTCGGCTGTACATCCTCACGGCTTTGGGGGCCAGTGAGGGGGTGAGAAACCGGAGCCTGTCAGCAGGGTCAACCCTGTGCAGCTCGCAGGCCTGCTCAAAGGCCGTCAGGAATTCATCTACGTCCTGCCCTTCCTCACACTGGGACAGGATGTGCTGAGCAGAGCTCCAGGCAGTCCTGGGTCCCCCCTCGCTCACCGCAGCGGGGGGCTCTCTGCTCCTCGGCCTCGCCAGCTCCAGCTCCTTCCCCTCGGCCTCGCCAGCTCCAGCTCCTTCCCCTCGGCCTCGCCAGCTCCAGCTCCTTCCCCTCGGCCTCGCCAGCTCCAGCTCCTTTTCGGCCTCGCCAGCTCCAGCTCCTTCCCCTCACCCTCGCCAGCTCCAGCTCCTTCCCCTCGGCCTCGCCAGCTCCAGCTCCTTCTCCTCATCCACTCCTGCTCCTTCTCCTCGGCCTCGCCAGCTCCAGCTCCTTCCCCTCGGCCTCGCCAGCTCCAGCTCCTTCTCCTCGGCCTAGCCAGCTCCAGCTCCTTCCCCTCAGGCCTCGCCAGCTCCAGCTCCTTCCCCTCGGCCTCGCCAGCTCCAGCTCCTTCCATCGGCCTCGCCAGCTCCAGCTCCTTCTCCTCGGCCTCGCCAGCTCCAGCTCCTTCTCAGCCTCGCCTGCTCCAGCTCCTTCCCCTCGGCCTCGCCAGCTCCAGCTCCTTCTCCTCGGCCTCGCCAGCTCCAGTTCCTTCCCCTCGGCCTCGCCAGCTCCAGCTCCTTCTCAGCCTCGCCAGCTCCAGCTCCTTCCCCTCGGCCTCGCCAGCTCCAGCTCCTTCTCCTCGGCCTCGCCAGCTCCAGCTCCTTCCCCTCGGCCTCGCCAGCTCCAGCTCCTTCCCCTCGGCCTCGCCAGCTCCAGCTCCTTCCCCTCGGCCTCGCCAGCTCCAGCTCCTTCTCCTCGGCCTCGCCAGCTCCAGCTCCTTCTCCTCGGCCTCGCCAGCTCCAGCTCCTTCCCCTCGGCCTCGCCAGCTCCAGTTCCTTCCCCTCGGCCTCGCCAGCTCCAGCTCCTTCCCCTCGGCCTCGCCAGCTCCAGCTCCTTCCCCTCGGCCTCGCCAGCTCCAGCTCCTTCTCAGCCTCGCCAGCTCCAGCTCCTATTCCTCGGCCTCGCCATCTCCAGCTCCTTCCCCTCGGCCTCGCCAGCTCCAGCTCCTTCCCCTCGGCCTCGCCAGCTCCAGCTCCTTATCGGCCTCGCCAGCTCCAGCTCCTTCCCCTCACCCTCGCCAGCTCCAGCTCCTTCCCCTCGGCCTCGCCAGCTCCAGTTCCTTCTCCTCATCCACCGGCTCCTTCTCCTCGGCCTCGCCAGCTCCAGCTCCTTCCCCTCGGCCTCGCCAGCTCCAGCTCCTTCTCCTCGGCCTCGCCAGCTCCAGCTCCTTCCCCTCGGCCTCGCCAGCTCCAGCTCCTTCCCCTCGGCCTCGCCAGCTCCAGCTCCTTCCCCTCGGCCTCGCCAACTCCAGCTCCTTCTCCTCGGCCTCGCCAGCTCCAGCTCCTTCCCCTCGGCCTCGCCAGCTCCAGCTCCTTCCCCTCGGCCTCGCCAGCTCCAGTTCCTTCTCCTCGGCCTCGCCAGCTCCAGCTCCTTCTCCTCGGCCTCGCCAGCTCCAGCTCCTTCCCCTCGGCCTCGCCAGCTCCAGCTCCTTCTCAGCCTCGCCAGCTCCAGCTCCTTCCCCTCGGCCTCGCCAGCTCCAGCTCCTTCCCCTCGGCCTCGCCAGCTCCAGCTCCTTCTCAGCCTCGCCAGCTCCAGCTCCTTCTCCTCGGCCTTGCCATCTCCAGCTCCTTCCCCTCGGCCTCGCCAGCTCCAGCTCCTTCCCCTCGGCCTCGCCAGCTCCAGCTCCTTCCCCTCATCCACCGGCTCTTTTGGTTTTAACTCCCTCTCCCATTCCAGCCACCTCAGCTCCAGCGACGGGGAGCTTGGTCGTGAGGATCCCCTGCTGGCCGCGGGGGTCACGGTGCCCCCGGGGTTCACCTGGCTCCTTCCAGCCCCTCCCCTAGGCATAGGTCGGAGGGGCCCTGGGGTGCCCTTGGGATCAGTCCAACCCCTCCCAGCCAGGACAGACGCCGGTGCCGCCAGGCTGCTTCCCTCCAGGAGCGATCCTCCTCCTCCCGCTCCCCCTTAAGGCGCTGCTGAGACTTCTCCCCGCTGGACCCTCGCAGGCCTGGGCGCTCTCAGCTCCCCACTGTTTCCAGGAAGAACCCGACTGTCCCCCCCCTTCTCCAGGTCACCACCTCTCCCCCAGGGTCAAGCCGCCGACTCCTCTGCCCCGGAACCGCTCGCTGGGGGGACCCTTCTCGCTGGGCACCCACCCCAGGGTTAAGCCTGGCTCCGCTCAGCCAGCAGCAGGCCTGGTCCTCATCAACCCCCCGTTTTCCTGCTCCCCGGTCACTCACTGCAGGACGCTCGGTCCACGGGGTGCAGTAGATCCCAGCTCTGCCACCAGTTGTCCCGAAGTGTGGGGGAGTCCAGGCCCTGCACCCCCCACTTCCTGCGATGCACCGGGATTCTCAGCCGGCCAGTAACACAGATCGTTTATTAGCCGACTGGAACAGCCCAAAACCCAGAGCTTGTGGGTACAGATCAGGCCCCTCAGTCAGGTCCCTCTTGGGGGGTGGGGACCCCAGATCCAGGTTCTGGGCCTCTCCCCGTCTCCCCAGCCGGCTCCAAACTGAAACTCCTCCAGCAGTTTTGCCCAGCCACACCTCCAGCCCCTCCTCCAGCCTTTGTCCAGTTTCCCGGGCAGGTGTCACCTGGCCCCAGCCCCCTCCTGGGCTCAGGTTACACAGGGAAACCGCCACCCTTTCCGTGCTGGCATCAGGTATCATCCCTGTTTCCCATCCCCACCTAGTACTGGTGCAGCACCCGGGGAAACTGAGGCACACCCCGTGTTAGCAGAAAACAATAAACTAGTGAAACTCCCATGCACCATTATCAGATTAATACTCCCTATTCCCTTCTCCATCTCAGCTGGGAGCCAGGACTCCTGGGTTCTCTCCCTGGTTCTGGGAGGGGAGTGGGGTCTAGTGGTTAGAGCGGGGGGGGGACTGGGAACCAGGTGTCACAGAGTTTGGAGGAGACAAGGCCCCTGCAGTTCACCACGACTCTCAGGCAGCCAGTAACACAGAAGGTTTATTTAGACGACAGGAACACAGTTCAAGACAGGCCTTGCAGATACAGACCACGGGACCCCCTCAGTCAGGTCCATCCTGGGGGACTAGGGAGCCAAGAGGTCTGTCTGGCCTCCCCTCCATTTTCCCAGCTAGCTCCAAGCCGAAAATTCTCCCTTTGTCTCTTTCCCGGGCCAGGAGGTCACCTGATCTCTTCGTTTTTTAACACCTTTAGTTGGCAACTTTGCAGGGGAGGAGCCCAGGCCATCAGTTGCCAGAAGTCAGGGCATCACACTGGCCCCCTAGGGCTCTGCAACAATCACACACCTCTAGACACTCGAGAAATGCATAGGGGAAACTGAGGCACACACAGTATTCAGAGAAAACATTCAAAACATTCCCATGTTGTCACACCAGGACTCCAGGTTTCTTTCCCCAGCTCTGGGAGGGGTGTGGGGACTAGTGGTTAGAGCGGGGGGGGCTGGAGCCAGGACTCTAGGGTTCTCTCCCTGGCTCTGGGAGGGGAGTGGGGTCTAGTGGGTTGAGTAGCGGGGGTTGGGACCCAGGACTCCTGGGTTCTTTCCCCAGCTCTGGGAGGGGAGGGGAGTCTAGTGGTTAGAGTGGGGGGGGGCTAGAGTAAGGACTTCTGGGTTCTCTCCCCAGTTCTGGGAGGGAAGTGGGGTCTAGTGGTCAGAGCGGGAGGAGGGATTGCTTTGGGGTGAGGCCTTAACATCTGAGCAGCAAACCAAGGTACAGAGTGTTACTTGCGGCCCTCCTGCCCCCCACCTCCAGCACAGGACCCCTGCCCAACCCCTCCATGCTCTAGCGAGTTGAAAAGAGAGGCTGGAGTGGGGCGGCCTGGGCCGGAAACCAGTCAGCAAAGCCAGGCCCTGCCACCGAGCAACTGCCTCCTCAGCCCGCCAGGTCATGGACATGGGAAAACATGGAGTGTGTGTGTCCGTGTGTCCTTCCCGTGTGTGTTTGTGTCCTGTCCATGTGTCCTTCCCATGTGTGCCTGTGTCCTTCCCGTGTGTGTCCATGTGTCCTCTCCATGTGTGCTCGTGGCCTCTCCCCAAGCGTGTCCTTCCCGTGTGTCCATGTGTCCTCGTGGCCTCCCCCATGTGTGTCCATGTATCCTCCCCATGTGTGCCCGTGGCCTCTGCCCATGTGTGTCCTTCCCGTGTGTGACTTCACTTGAGGGAAGATACCCGAGCCAGGAGGGGGCTGAGGCCAGGTGAAACCTCTGCCCAGGAATCTGGACAAAGGCTGGGGGAGGAGCGGGGGCAAGCCTGGGGGAGGCGGCTGGAAGGGGTTTCAGTTTGGAGCCAGCTGGGGAAATGGAGGGGAGGCAGATGGGGCTCTGGCCTCCCTGCCCCCAAGAGGGACCTGACTGAGGGGTCCTGTTTCTGTACCCACAAGCTCAGTTTTGGGCTGTTCCTGGTGGCTAATAAACCTTCCGCGTTACCGACCGGCTGAGAGTCACGTCTGACTGCGGAGTGGGGGGGCAGGACCCTCTGGCTCCCCCAGGCCGCCCCAATGCACTCGCTGTGGGAAGGGCACAGGGGGACGGGGATGCTGAATGCTCCGGGGTCAGACCCAGGAAGGTGGAAGCCGCGTGAACTTCTTGCCCGGGGCCAGTCTGCACACAGAGAGGGCCCCCCCGAGTCCTGCCTGGCTTCGTAGGGAGCAGTCCCGGAGCGTCGCCCGGTGACTCCGGGCCACATCCCAGCTCTGCGCAGACACCCGGCTCGGCAGCCCACCCCAGCACTACCCAGAAAGGCCCCAGGATCGGTTTGGGTGGCGAAGGTGCCCAGCACCCCGGCTCCGTGGCTACACACTAACACACGTCACCATGGAGCAGCTTGGTCGGCAGCGGGACTTTCTGCTGCTCCCTGGGCCGGCCAGAGATGCTCTCCCACCGTCTCTCCTCTGGCAGTGACTTACTGAACCGGCCCCTCCAAAAACTCCTGTCCATCGTCCCGCCTTCCCAGCCTCCGAGGAGGGGTCGGGGTGTCCGTCGCTCTGGGCTGGAGTCAGTTTGTGGCACCACATGGTCCCACGAGCACTGGGCCTTTGCCACATTCCCGGGCCGGACGGGGAACCGGCAAGCAGGCCTCCACGCCACGGTAGGGCCTGATGTTGTTGGGGAAACTGAGGCACACACCGTATTCATACAAAACAGTCAGAATTCGCACTTCCGAAAATTTCCGCTGGTTCTTAAACCGGCTGCTGCTGACTTTGGCAGGCTCCCTCCTTGGACTGCTCCCCCCATCAGCCAACCCCATCCCCCATCACCCGCATACCCACACCCACATTGATTCTCCAGCAGAGCCCGGGGGCCCCGGGGCTGGGCCAAGCCGTCAGTAAACAACACTGGTTACCAGAGGCCTGACTGATCTTCATTGCTGGGCAGGGCAGGGGGCTGGGGGGTTGAGGGGATAGAGTGTTGGGGGTAGGGAGTTGGGGAGCAGGCAGGGGCTGGGGATTTGAGGGCACATGGGGGGCTGGGGAGTTGGGGGCAGGCAGAGGGCTGTGGGGTTGGGGGGTAGGGAGTTGGGAGCAGGTGGGGGGCTGGGGGTTTGGGGGGGTAGGGTGTTGGGGGTTGGGGATGCAGAGGTCAGGCCATACCACTGGATTGGGGGATGCAGGGAATCAGGGGTTTTGGGGGTCCCCCTGGGTACCCCCCCTCCCATCCCCTTCTAATCTAGCCATCCCTGCAAACTCCCACCCCCTCCCACTAGCTGGTCCCTCATCCCCCCCATGCCAGGGGCTCTGTGAACCCCCATCCCCCTTTTCCTGCAGAAAACCTGCCCCAGAGTGAGAGACACCAGGACCCCCCCATTTGGCTGCTCCCCCCAGGGCAGGTGAAGGGAGGGGTGCTGCCTGCTGGAGCCAGCCTGGGAAGGAGCGAGGTGCAGGGAAGGGGAGCTGAGCTGGCTCCAGGTCAAAGGGGCAGAGAATTCAGGGCAGCCCCAGACCAGGCTCTGCAGGTCCCAGAACCTGGGCACGTGGGGTCTTCGGGGCTGAGAAACTGTGAGCTTGGGTTGTAGAGCCCCTCCCCCCTCCCCCGGTCTCTATCCCCGTGTAGAGCCCCTCCCCTGGTCTCTATCCCTGTGTTGAGCCTCTCCCCCAGTCACTATCCCCATGTAGAGCCCCTCCCCCAGTCACTAGCCCCGTGTAGAGCCCCTCCCCTGGTCTCTATCCCCGTGTAGAGCCCCTCCCCTGGTCTCTATCCCTGTGTTGAGCCTCTCCCCCAGTCACTATCCCCATGTAGAGCCCCTCCCCCCTCCCCCAGTCACTATCCCCATGTAGAGTCCCTCCCCCCTCCCCCAGTCACTATCCCCATGTAGAACCCTTCCCCCAGTCACTAGCCCCGTGTAGAGCCCCTCCCCTGGTCTCTATCCCCGTGTAGAGCCCCTCCCCTGGTCTCTATCCCTGTTTTGAGCCTCTCCCCCAGTCACTATCCCCATGTAGAGCCCCTCCCCCCTCCCCCAGTCACTATCCCCATGTAGAGCCCCTCCCCCCTCCCCCAGTCTGTATCCCCAGGTAGAGCCCCTCATCCAGTGTCTATTCCCATGTAGAGTCCCCCTCCCCCAGCCTCTATCCCCACGTAGAGCCCCTCCCCCCAGCCTCTATCCCCACGTAGAGCCCCTCCCCCCAGCCTCTATCCCCACGTAGAGCCCCTCCCCCCAGCCTCTATCCCCACGTAGAGCCCCTCCCCCGGTCTCTATCCCCGTGTAGAGCCCCTTCCCCAGTCACTAGCCCCGTGTAGAGCCCCCCCCTCCCTCAGTCTGTATCCCCAGGTAGAGCCCCTCATCCAGTGTCTATTCCCATGTAGAGTTCCCCATCCTCCCAGCCTCTATCCCCACGTAGAGCCCCTCCCCCCAGCCTCTATCCCCACGTAGAGCCCCTCCCCCCAGCCTCTATCCCCACGTAGAGCCCCTCCCCCGGTCTCTATCCCTGTGTAGTGCCTTCCCCCTCCCCCAGTCTCAATCCTGTACAGAGCCCATCCACCACAGTCTGTATCCCTGTGTAGAGTCCCTCACGCCAGGGAGACTTGGCGCTATGGGGGGGCATAGGGCACATTTTCCCCCAAACAATCTTCAGGAGCCCCCGAATTAGTCCCAAAAGATCCACAAAGGGGCGGGGGGCTCAGCCTGTATGAATTATCAGCCCAGGAGTCCCTGTCACCCCCCAGGGCTCTGCCCAGCTGGGGAGAGGGGGGTAACTAGTGACATCCAGGGGCCCCAACCCCGGGCCCCCCAGTTACCAGCCCGGTTAGGGGCAGTTTGAGGGTAGGACCCGAGCAGCTGCGAGAGGCTGTGTGTGGATGTGTGTTACCTGTGTGCTACCCATGTTTGCACACGTGTGTGTGAGAGACGTGGCTTTGCACACGTGTACTACCCGTGTGTGCGTGTCACCAGCGTGTGCACCATGCTGGTTCATGTGTGAAACGGGTGGGTTTGGGTTGGTCTGCGTAGCTGGCCAGCGGAAGGGGTTAGTTCGGGTTCACCTGTCTCCTCCCCCCAGCTCCCTTCTGACCCCGCAGGGTTAATGCAGCCACTTGCTGCCCCCCAACCCCGATCCTGTCCCCCTGCCAGTCTGTGTGGTCCCCATTATCCCCCATCAGTCTCCTCCCAGTGCCCCCCTTTCCCTCCAGCAACTCCCTCCTTCCCCCCAGCAACTCCCCACTTCTTCCCTCTCAGAGCCCCCCTTCCCCAAGAGACTCCCCCTTCCCCCCAGAGACTCCTCCTTCTTCCCCCTCCCCCCAGCAACTCCCCTGCCTTTTCCCTCCCAGAGACCCCCTCTTCTCCCTGATACTTCTCCCTTCTTCCCCTCCCTCCCAGCAACTCTCCCCACCTCTTCCCTCCCAGAGCCCCCCTCTTCCCCTCAGAGACTCTCACCTTCTTCTCTCTCCCCCCAGCAACTCCCCGTCCCCCCAGCAACTCCCCCCACCTCTTCCCTCCCAGACCCCCCTTCCCCAAGAGACTCCCCCTCTTTCCCCCAGAGACCCCCTTCTTCCCCATCCCCCCTGCAACTCGCCTGCCTCTTCCCTCCCAGAGCCCCCCTTCCCACCAGAGACACCCCTCTTCCTCCCCTTCCCCCTGCAACTCCCCCCAACTCTTCCCCCAGAGCCCCCCTCATCCCTTCCAGCGACTTGCCTCCCAGCGGCCCCCCCCCCCTCCAATTTCTTTGCAGGGTCTTTAAGGTGGCTCCTCATTCAAAGCAAGGGCCCCACATTAACTGGCCCAGCGCCCCCCCCCCCGCAGCCCCCATAGCGTAAGGGGGGGATGCAGTTACTGACCGTGCTCCCCCCCCAGCAGCCGCCACCTGCGCCCCCTCCACTGCGCCCCACTGACCTCTCGTGCCGGAGGGGACAGATCCGAGCCCAGCCCGTTGCAGGCTCCAGCCCCCCTCTTGCCGGGCCAGCCCCCCCTGCCCCCCCGGAATAGCCAGGCTCCACCTTACGGGCGGTGATGTCATAGCCGGGTCCGCAGTCCCAGCAGCAGCAGCCGGATCCGCATCCTCAGCTTCGCCGCGGGGGGGGGGAGGGAGCCAGCGCCAGGATCGGGCCCCGCCAGCAGGATCCGGCCGCCTTCGCCCCCTTCCGCCCCCGCCGCGGCCCGGCCCGGCCCCCCCCCCATACACCCAGGGACGTGGTGGAGCCGCCCCCCCAAAATCCCGGGGGGGCGTTGACTGACAAGTGAGTATCAGCTGGGGGGAGGGCGGTTGCGGGGGGCTGGAGGCTGCAGAGAGGAGGGGGGATGGAGGGGGAGGGGGGTACCTGAGGGGTGGGGGATCGATGACAGGTGTCTGCGTGGCAGGAGGGGTGATGTCAAGAGCTCCTGGCTCAGCAGGCGCGGGGGGGGGGGAGCCTGGCCTGGAGGCTGCACCCCCCACACCCCCAGGAATTGACTGAGTATCTCTGGATTCGGGGGGCGGGGGGAATCTCAGCCTTGGACAGATTGTATGTGTGTCAGTGTGTGTGTGTGTTGGGGTGTGTGGGTGTCAGTGTGTGCATGTGTTGGGGATGTTGGTGTGTGTGTGTGTGTGTGTCACTGTGTGTGTATGTGTTGGGGATGTTGGTGTATGTGTGTGTGTGTCAGGGCATGTGTGTCACGGTGTGTGTGTTGGGGGTTTCTCTGTGAGTGTGTGTGTGTGTGTGTGTTGGGGAGTGCATGTGTCAGTGTGTGTGTATATGTGTCAGTGTGTGTGTGTGTATGCATTGGGGATGTTAATGTGTGTGTGTGTCAGGGTGTGTGTGTTGGGGTGTGTGTGTATGTGATGGGATGTTGGAGTGTGTCTGTCAGTGTGTGTGGGGGCATGTGTTTCAGAGTATGTATGTGTGTTGGGTGTGTGTGTCTGTGTGTGTGTGTGTGTGTGTGTGTGTGTCGGGGCATGTGTGTCAAGGTGTGTGTGTGTTTTAGGAGGTGTCAGGGTGTGTGTGTGTGCATTGTGGTGTGTCTGTGTGTGTTGGGGTGTTGGTGTCAGTGTGTATGTGTCGGGGTGTGTGTGTGTGTCAGAGTGTATGTGTGTGTGTGTATTGGGCAGTGTGTATCGGGGGGCTCTGGGATGCTGATGATTTTAGACACAGAAGTGGGACCCCAGGAGAGAGAAAGAAACCCAGAGAGGGAATGTGCACACCCAGTGAACACACACAAAGCACACACAACCACACACACACACCAGCACATACACATGCACACAGAATGCACATGCAAACGGACTGTACATACAGCACATGCACCAATGGACACACACACAGTGAACACACACCAGCACATACACACACACAGAGCACATACATCAACGGACACACACACAGCGTGCACACACACAGTGAACACACACCAGCACATACACACACACAGAGCACATATATCAACGGACACACACACAGCATGCACACACCAGCACATGCACACACACACCAGCTCTCCCACATGCACACAGCAACACACACACACACTCGCAGCACACACACATGCAGTGTACACACACACACACACACAGCGAGTTCCTGGAGGCCTCCCCTGGGAGGCTCCTGAGCAGAGCCTGTCCGGACCCCCGGGGTGGGCTGCCTGTGGGTCCTGCTCCCCCCCCCCCCGCACCCACCACTCAGCTCAGGGGCCAGGGGGCAAATCCACACACTGGGACAATTAACAGAGGGACGGGGCAGAACGGGGGGACCTCTGTGCTCCGGCAGCCTTCGGGATCCCACCTCCAGCCCCCCCAGAACCCCTCCACATCCAGCACCCCCGAACCCCCACCTCAGCCCCACCCCCAACACCCCACATCCAACCCCCCCCCGGAACTTCCCACAGCACCCCCAAATCCCCCTACATCCAGACCCCCTGACCCCCACTCCCATCCCCACCCCCCAGAACCCCCACATCCAGCCCAAGACCCCCCAGAATCCTCACACACCAGCTCCTCCGAACCCTCTCACTCAGCCTGAGATCGCCCCCACCTCCAGCCCCCTGGAATGCCCCCCAACCCCAGCCTCCCACTGGAAAGCTCACACCCAGCCCCAGAGACCCCCTTCGGGCTACCCCCCACCCCCTGATACTTCGCACACCCAGCCCCCCCTTAGCATGCACCCCCTGTACCAGTCCCACAGTGCCCCCCAGGATGCTCCCCAGCCCCAGAGACCCCCCACCTCAGGACTCCCCCCCGCTCTCAGCTGTCCCATAGCCCCCCACAGCCCAGCTGCGGCAGGTTCTGAGTGCGGGGGGGGCTTCACTCCCCCTACACCAGATCTGCTGAGGCAGCTGTCCCGGCTCCCAGCCCCCCCCCCGCCTGCCCTTGATGCACTCACCTGAGGCGAGGGGGGGGATTCAGGGTGGGGGGGGAGTTGCATGGGGGGGGGCTTAGCAGCCTTGCTGGGGGGGGCGGTGAGCCCCGTGAGGTATTTATGCCTCGTTCCCAGTCGCTCGCGGGGGGGGGGGAGCTGCTAGCCTCAGTTACACAAGAGTCCCTGAAGGACGCGGGGGGGGGGCTGCAGCGAGTTTGCAGCAAAAATTTGGGGGGAGGGCAAGGGAAGTAGCCCCCCCAGGTGAAAGCTGAGCTTTTTCAGCTAGAGTGGGGGGGGGTGACTGCAGGCTCCGAATCCCCCCTCCCCCCGCTGAGTGCACAGCCCCATGACGGGACGGCAGCGTCCGCCCACCCCAGTCCCCAGCCCCAAAGTGCCCCCAGCCAGGTCCCTGCAGCACCTGCAGACCCCAGCCGGGACCCCAGGGGTCGAGGGGGACAGGACGGGCTGTGACAGGGGGGAGCAGGGGAACAGGGGCAGATACAGAGACAGAGGGGCAGGAGCAGGGAGAGCTGGGGGGCCTGTTTGGGGGGAGGGTCCCTGATCTGAGACCCAAACACACTCTGGAAAGGAAAAGAAAGAGAGAAAGTGCAGGGACGGAGGGAACGGGACAGGCTCGGAGGACGGATGGAGGGAATGGGAAACGCTCAGCAGACAGATGGAGGAATAGAGGGGATAGAGGGAATGGGAAAGGCTCAGCAGACAGATGGAGGAATAGAGGGGACAGAGGGATGGAGGGAATGGGAAAGGCTCAGCAGAGGTATGGAGAGATGGAGGAAAGGAGGGAATGGGAAAGTCTTGGTGGAGGGACGGAAGGACAGAGGCTCGGCAGAGGGATGGAAGGAAGGAGGGAATGGGAAAGTCTTGGCGGAGGGATGGAGGGACGGAGGCTCAGCGGAGGGATGGAGGGAAGGAGGGAATGGGAAAGTCTTGGCGGAGGGATGGAGGGACGGAGGCTCAGCGGAGGGATGGAGGGAAGGAGGGAATGGGAAATTCTTAGCGGAGGGATGGAGGGAAAGAGGGAATGGGAAAGTCTTGGCAGAGGGATGGAGGGACAGAGGCTCAGCGGAGGGATGGAGGGAAGGAGGGAATGGGAAAGTCTTGGCAGAGGGATGGAGAGACAGAGGCTCAGCGGAGGGATGGAGGGAAGGAGGGAATGGGAAAGTCTTAGCGGAGGGATGGAGGGACGGAGGCTCAGCGGAGGGATGGAGGGAAGGAGGGAATGGGAAAGTCTTGGCGGAGGGATGGAGGGACAGAGGCTCAGCGGAGGGATGGAGGGAAGGAGGGAATGGGAAAGTCTTGGCAGAGGGATGGAGGGACGGAGGCTCAGCGGAGGGATGGAGCCCACACTAACCTTGTTTCTCGTCTCTCCCTCAGCGCCTGCTGCCTGCCAGCTTCTCTGCCTCTCTTCAAACTCCAGCGCCCCCCCACGTCTGGGATCCCGACCCCCCCACCTCAGTCCTGCGCCCCCTCCCGCCGGGGCCAGCGGAGGTGGGCCTGCAATGACGCCTCCCCCGCAGAGCGCCCTGATTTGACTGCCCCCTCCCCTCCCCCCGCAGCGTGCCGGGGGGCGCGCCGTGCCCGCCCCCCCCAATGCTCAGCTCAGTGTGCGTCTCGTCCTTCCGCGGGCGCAAGCCGGGCAGCCAGGCGCCAGCCAAGTCATGCGCCAGGGGGGACATGGGCCGGCACGAGGAAAGCGAGAAGATCGTGATTAACGTGGGGGGGGTGCGGCACGAGACCTACCGCAGCACCCTGCAGACCCTGCCCGGCACTCGCCTGGCCTGGCTCACCGAGCCCGACGCCTGCAGCAACTTCGACTACGACCCGGCTGCCGACGAGTTCTTCTTCGACCGCCACCCGCAGGTCTTCGCCTACGTCCTCAACTACTACCGTACCGGCAAGCTGCACTGTCCGGCCGACGTCTGCGGCCCGCTCTTCGAGGAGGAGCTGGCCTTCTGGGGCATCGACGAGACCGACGTGGAGGCCTGCTGCTGGATGAACTACCGGCAGCACCGGGACGCCGAGGAGGCGCTCGACAGCTTCGAGGCCCCCGAGGCCCAGGACGAGGAGGACGCCGCCGGGGACCTCAAGCGGCTCTGCTTGCAGGAGGACGGACGCCAGGCCGGCTGGTGGCGCCGCTGGCAGCCCAAGCTCTGGGCGCTCTTTGAGGACCCGTACTCCTCCAAGATAGCCAGGGTAAGCGAGTGAGGGGAGCACGTGTGCGAGTGGGGCTGGGGCACGTGAGCTGAGGTCACGGTGGGCCCGTGCAAGGGGACGGTGTCCTGCTTGGATGGGGGGGTGAAGGCCAGCTTGAGAGGGCATGGGGATAGAGTCGGGGTCAGAGGGAGGGTGCATGAGGATTGGGCAAGGGGCACCAGAAGAGTGCCAGGGCTTGTGTGTGCATGCCAGCCTCAATGTAAGTGCGTGAGGGGATAGTGCAATGGTCACTGTAGCTGTGCACACGAATAGTGCAAGGGTCAGTGTGAATGTGCAAGGGTATGTGTGCCATGACCAATGTGTGTGCAAGGGAATAGTGCAAGTGACTAGTTGAGTGTGCAAGTGTTTGTGTGGCATGGTCAGTGTGAGTGTGTGATGGGGATAGTGGAAGGGTCATTCTGAGTGTGCAAAAGGGTAGTGCACATTTCAGTGTGAGCGTTTGAGGGTATGTGTGCCACATCCAATGTGAGTGCATGGGGATTAGTGCAAGGGTCACTGTGAGTGTGCACGAGTATGTGTGCCATGATCAATGTGAGTGTGAGGGAATAGTACAAGTGACCGTTTGAGTGTGCAAGGGTGTGTGTGGCATCATCAGTGTGAGTGTGTAAGGGGATAGTGGAAGGGTCATTTCGAGTGGCAAAAGGATATTTCAAGTGTCAGCATAAGTGTGCAAGGGTAGATATGCCAGGGTCAATGAGAGTGTATGAGGGAATAGTGCAATGGTCAGTCTTAGTGTGCAAGGATGTGCACCAGGGCGATGTGTGTGTGGGGGGATAATGCAAGGGTCAGTGTGACCGTGCAAGTGTGTGCGCACCAAAGTCAATGTGAGTGTGCAAGGGAATCGTGCAAAGGTCAATGTGAGCATGCAGCTGTGTGTGTACCAAAGCTAGTGTGAGTGTGAGGGAATGGTGCAAATGTCACTGTGAGCATCTAAGCGTGCGTGTCAAGGTCAGCGTGCATGTGTAATGCGCTGCATGCGAGGGTTCTTTCAAGTGTGCACAGAGGAGTGTGCAAGGGATGTGAATGTGCAGATGTGGTGTGTGAGTGTGTGAGGGGCCCGGTGTGTGTGAGAAGGGAGAGAGCTGTGTGTGTAAGAGAAGCCAGCTGTGGTGGCAAAGAACGGGGCAGAGGGTGTGTGTGCAAAGAGGAAATAAAGTGAGTGTGCGAGAGCAAGTGTGGAAAGGACTGAGTGTGCAATGGCAGGGGCATGGGGGTGAGGGGCTGGGATTTTTGGGGGGGACTTGACCCCCAGCAGGGGGCGACATGCCCAGCCTGACCCCTTGGGGGAGAGACAATCACCTTACGGCCCATCCTCCCCCTGCTTACCCCTCCCCCGCCGCCCCAGCCCCCTGCAGCCTGCCATGCCCCCAGGCAGCTGCCCCAGGTTCCCCTGCAACCGGGTTCCAGCCCCCCCAGCAGCCCCCCTGCACGCCACCACAGCCCTGTCCCAGCCCCCCATACTCCCCCCGCAGCCCTGTCCTAGCCCCCCTGTACCCCCTGCAGCCCTGTCCCAGCCCCCCTGCACCCCACCACAGCCCTGTCCCAGCCCCCCATACTCCCCCTGCAACCCTGTCCTAGCCCCCCTGTACCCCCCACAGCCCTGTCCCAGCCCCCTCATACTCCCCCCTGCAGCCCTGTCCCAGCCTCCCACCCCGCACTCCCAGCACAGCCCTGTCCCAGCCCCCCATACCCCCGACACAGCCCTGTCCCAGCCCCCCTGGCAGCCCTGTCCTAGCCCCCCTGCACCCCCCGCATCCCTGTCCCAGCCCCCCTGCACTCCCAACACAGCCCTGTCCCAGCCCCCACCCCCGGCAGCCCTGTCCCAGCCCCCTGTACCCCCAACACAGCTCTGTCCCAGCCCCCCTGCACCCCCAGCACAGCCCTGTTCCCACCCCCAGCACAGCCCTGTCCCACCCTCTGCACCCCTAGCCCAGCCCTGTTCCCCCCCCCCAGTTCAGGATCACTTTGAGGACAGTGGCTGGCGCTGGCTCTGCGCTGGGCTGGTTCTGCAGAGGCAGCGGGTCGGAGGTGGGGGGACCGCACTGCAGTCTGCATCCAGCCCAGCTTGCCATGCCCCCCCACCTCCAGGATGCACCTCAGCCCCCCACCCCCACCCAGCGGTGCTCTAGTGCAGCCGGTTCTGCCAGATGCACAGGGTGACCCCCGCTCCTTGCCCCATCAGCTGCTGCTGGTAGTGGGGGGGTGGTGAGAAAAGTTATCTCCAAGGGGGGAGGGAATGAAATGCGAGACTTCCCACCGGGCTCCTGTCCTCTAGTGACTTGGTCCAAGGACAAGGAGGGAGTGAGTGGCAGATGGACGGAGGGAGGGAGGGACAGATGGACAGATTGCGGGGCAGATGGACGGAGGAATGGGGAGAAGGACAGAGGTGCGGCTGGAGGGATAGAGGGTGGGTGGACAGGTGGACAGGTAGAGGGGCAGATGGACGGATAGCAGGGTGGACGAACAGGTAGCTGGGCAAGTGGACAAATGGATGGGCAGAGGGGTGGGTGGAGAGAGGGCGGATGGACAGATGGATGGATAGACAGACAAGTGAACAGATGGATGGGTAGAGGGGTAGGTGAATGGAGGGATGGGTAGCAGGGCGGGTCGACAGATGGACAGGTGGATGGGCAGGTAGACGGATGGGTGCATGGGTAGAGGAGCAGGTGGACAGAGGGACAGGTAGAGGGGCAGGTGGACAAAGAGGTGGGTAGTGGGATGGGAGGACAGATGGAGGGGTAGTGGGGAGGGTGGATGGAGGGGTGGGTAGGGAGGCGGGTGGACGGATAGAGGGGTGGGTGGACGGATGGATGGGTAGCAGGGAGGGTGGACGGATTGGATGGATGGATGGGTAAATGGATGGATGAGTAGGGGGCAAGTGGATGGATGGACAGCTAGAAGGGCAGGGTGGACTGGGTGGGTGGACAGAGGGATGGGTAGAGGGGTGGGTGGATGGATGGATGGGTAGAAGGGTGGATGGGTGGGGAATGAGGTGGGTGGGTGGATGGATGGATGGATGGAAGGAAGGATGGATGGGTGGGTAGAGGGGCGGGTGGATGGATGGATAGGTAGTGGGATGGATGGATGGATGGATGGACGGATGGTAGTGGGTTGGGTGGATGGATGGATGGATTAATTGATAGGTGGATGGGTAGTGGGGTGAATGGATGGATGGATAGTTTTCTGGGCAGGTAGACGGACGGCTGGATGGGTAGAAGGGCAGGTGGATGGATGGACGGGCGGACGGGCAGCTAGACAGACGGGTAGAAGGGCGGGTGGATGGGCAGGTTGACGGATGGATGGACAGGTAGAGGGGCAGGTGGATGGATGGACAGGCTGGTAGACGGACGGGTGGATATGGATGGACAGGTGGATGGGCAGGTAGATGGACGGGTGGATGGACGGACGGTGAACGGGCAGGTAGACGGGTGAATGGGTAGAGGGATGGGTGGATGGATGAATGGGCAGGTAGATGGATAGGTAGGGGGCGGGTGGACAGGGTGGACGGGCAGGTAGATGGACGGATGGATGAATGGACGGGTGGACAGGCAGGTAGATGGATGAGTAGAGGGGTAGGTGGATGGATGAACAGGTGGATGGGCAGGTAGACAGACGGATGGATAACTTGTCAGCTGAGGAGTTAAACCCGCCCCCTGTGAAACACGCTGCGCTCGGGCTGAGGCCATAGGTGCAGAACCATCCCCTGCCCAGCTCCTGCCTGGCAGCGTGGCAATGGACGGGTACATCTGCCAGCAGAGACCTCGGCCGCAACAGCCGCCCTCACCGACGGCACCAGCCTCCTCTCTGAGGCCGTGCCCATGCAGCCGGTGGTCAGGGCTGACAGCCCAGCGCCCTGGGGGTATCCGTGGGGTGGGTGGAGCTGGCAGGTCCAGGGGGACCCCAGGAGGAAAGGTGCCAGCGTCTAGGGCCACGTTCCTGACCCGTCTGCCCTGGACGGCTGCGGGGCCAAGCGGGCACACGAGCCTCCAGAGCTTGGAAACAAACCCTCCACCCCAGCGAGGGGCTGGGCTCAGAGCAGGAGTGTAGGGAATGTAACAGCCTGCACAGGTGTGTCTGTGCACACGGACATGGACCCACATGGACTGAGATGGACACATACGGACATGGATAGACACGGACACATATGCACACAGACACGGACACACATGGATAGACATGGACACACACAGAGACACACACGGATAGACATGGACAGGCACACGGACACACATGGCTAGACATGGACACAAATACACACGGACACACACGGCTAGACATGGACACACAGACACACACAGACACACGCACCTAGACACACACGCACCTAGACACACATGCACCCAGACACACATACAGACACACATGGATAGACATGGACACACACACACAGACATGGACACATGCACACACGAATGGACACAGACACACATGCACACACACACAACAGTGAACACAGACACACAGCAAAAGACACACACAAACACGGGAACACACAGTTGTGGGTGCGCGCGTGCGCGCACACACACACACACACACACACACACACACACACAGGCCACAGCCTGCCTTGCCATAGAAGAAGACTGCAGTTGGGGGGGGGTGCAGGGGGGAGTCGGGACAGGGTCCAGTGGGAGGACTGGAGGCTGGGACGAGGCGCAGTGACACTGGGGAGTGGGGGGGAATGAGATGGGGCAGTGGGGGGATTGGGGGGCTGGGGAGCAAGGAGGCTGGGATGGGGCGCAGTGGAGAGGTCAGGGACACTGGGGAGTGGGGAGGTTGGACAGGGTGCAGTGGGTGGATAGGGGGGCTGTGGAGCAGGGGAGACTGTGAGGGGGCAGGGGGAGATGGGGAGCAGGGGGGATGGGAAGCAGGGGGGATGGGACGGGGCGCAGTGGGGGATGGGAAGCAGGGGGGATTGGACGGGGCGCAGTGGGGGGCTGGGGAGCAGGGGGGCTGGGGAGCAGGGGGGATGAGACGGGGTGCAGTGGGGGATGGGAAGTAGGGGGGATGGGACGGGGTGCAGTGGGGGGATGGGGAGCAGGGGGGATGGGACGGGGCGCAGTGGGGGATGGGAAGCAGGGGGGATGGGACGGGGTGCAGTGGGGGGATGGGGAGCAGGGGGGATGGGACGGGGCGCAGTGGGGGATGGGAAGGGGCGCAGTGGGGGGATGGGGAGCAGGGGGGATGGGACGGGGTGCAGTGGGGGATGGGAAGCAGGGGGGATGGGACGGGGTGCAGTGGGGGGATGGGGAGCAGGGGGGATGGGACGGGGCGCAGTGGGGGATGGGACGGGGCGCAGTGGGGGGCTGGGGAGCAGGGGGGATGGGATGGGGTGCAGTGGGGGGATGGGAAGCAGGGGGGATGGGACGGGGTGCAGTAGGGGGATGGGGAGCAGGGGGGATGGGACGGGGTGCAGTGGGGGGCTCTTTAGGATCCCCCCAGATAAACTCCCGGGTGGGGCAGCGTGATACCCCCCCGTCCGTGCTGGGGGCCGGGGCTCTGGGGCTATTGGGTTTATTTATACACGTCCCCCCCCGGCCCCGCAGCAGGGCCGCCCGGATCTATGGCGGGGGCGGGAGAGGCGCAGGTCGCCCACTAGGGGGCGCTGGACTGGCCCCGCAGCGCTGCAGCAGCGAATCCCGCAAACTCGGCACAATCCGCTCACCGCAGCCCCCCCGGGTCCCCACCCCCCCGTGGATCCCCCCGCAGCTCCCCCCGTGTCCCCCTGGGCCCGCCCCGCCCCGTGTGTCCCCCGGCCCCGGATCCGCCCGCAGCCCCCCCGTCTCCCCTCGGCTCCGCAGCCCCCCCTCGGCTCCCCCTGGGTCCTCACGCCCCCAGGGATCCCTCCGCAGCCCCCCGCGGTTCCCCCCGTGTCCCCCCGGCTCCGCAGCCCCCCCGCGGATCTCCTCGCAGACCCCCCGGCCCCGCGCCCCCCCCGCACCTACCCGTATGTCCGCCCCCCGCCCCGCAGCTCCCCACGGCTGCCCCCCTCAATCTTCCCGGTCCCGAAGCCCGTCCGTGTGTCTCCCCTGGCCCGTTCCCCCCCCGCGACCCCCGGACCCGTATGTCCCCCCCCCGCCCCCCGGACCCGTATGTCCCCCCCGCGCGGCCCGGTTCTACTTGATCCTAGCACCCTCCTGTTACTTCCGGGGGGGGGCAGCCGCAGAGCCGGTGACTCCCCCTCCCCACTTCCCGCCTCGTGTTCTGATCATCTCCCCAATTAACAGCGCGGGGAGCCAGGACGCCTGGGTTCTCTCCCAGCTGTTTGGTGTCTCCCCTGTCTTCAGCAGAGATATTGGTGCTCATTCACTGGGGGGGGGGCGCTGAGGGTTGCCCCCTCCCACTGGAATTCTGGGGGGCTCCATGTTTCCCCACAAACCCCTTCATCCCCCCCCCCCCACGTGCGAATGCTCCCATTCCCTGGATCCCTCTGCCCAGGGTGACCCGGGTATAAATGGAGCCATTGGAAGGAGGGGGGAGGAATCCAGGATTCCTGGGTTCTTTCTCTCTGGGGGGCGCTGGCTCCAATCCACCCCCAGGGCGGGAAGTGGCTGGCTCAGGGGGGCAGGGAATGGAGTATGGGCCTCTCCCCTCTGGGGGGCACTGGCTCCCATCTGGCCCCAGGGTGGGGAGCTGGCTGGCTCAGGGCTGGGGCATGGGGGGATCCCCATCTTGCCGGGGGGTTCCCCTCTCCAGGAGGTTTTTGGGGGGGTTTTGTTGTTGTTGCTGTTGAGATTTCTAGAACGGGATGACTAACAATCCTCCATGTTTGCCCCCCATCCCCACCCATCTCCGTCCACCCCTCGCCCCGCCCCCACCCCCTCTCCAGTACGTGGCCTTCGCCTCCCTCTTCTTCATCCTGCTCTCCATCACCACCTTCTGCCTGGAGACGCACGAGGCCTTCAACCGCATCATCAACAAGACGGAGCCGGTGGCGGTGGCCAACGGGACGGCCACCCAGGTGGCGGTGGAGGTGGAGACGGAGCCGTTCCTCACCTACGTGGAGGGGGCCTGCGTGATCTGGTTCACCTTCGAGTTCCTCATGCGCGTCTGCTTCTGCCCGGACAAGCTGGAGTTCGTCAAGAGCAGCCTCAACATCATCGATTTCGTGGCCATCCTGCCCTTCTACCTGGAGGTGGGCTTGCGGGGCCTCTCCTCCAAGGCGGCCAAGGACGTGCTGGGCTTCCTCCGCGTGGTGCGTTTCGTGCGGATCCTGCGGATCTTCAAGCTGACCCGGCACTTCGTGGGGCTGCGGGTGCTGGGCCACACGCTCCGGGCCAGTACCAATGAGTTCTTGCTCCTCATCATCTTCCTGGCCTTGGGCGTCCTGATCTTCGCCACCATGATCTACTACGCGGAGCGCATCGGGGCCGACCCGAACGACATCATGGGGAGCAACCACACCTACTTCAAGAACATCCCCATTGGCTTCTGGTGGGCCGTGGTGACCATGACCACGCTGGGCTACGGGGACATGTACCCCAAGACCTGGTCGGGCATGCTGGTGGGGGCGCTGTGCGCCCTGGCCGGGGTGCTGACCATCGCCATGCCCGTGCCCGTCATCGTCAACAACTTCGGCATGTACTACTCCCTGGCCATGGCCAAGCAGAAACTGCCCAAGAAGAAGAACAAACACATCCCCCGGGCGCCCCAGCCCGGCTCGCCCAACTATTGCAAGCCAGAGGGAACCCCCGGCCCCCGGCCCGGCCCCCCCGCCGCCGACGCCTGCCCCCTGGCCCAGGAGGAGATCATCGAGATCAACCGGGCAGGTAGGGGACTGCGCCCTGCCCCGCGAGGATGTCAGCCCCAAGCCCTGCCCTACGGGGATCCAGGTCCTGTGCCCTACCCTGTGGGGATCCAGGTCCCACGCCCTGCCCCGCGGGGATGTCAGCTCCAAGCCCTGCCCTGCGGGGATCCAGGTCCCGCACCCTACCCTGCGGGGTGCCAGCCCCAAGCCCTGCCTTGCGGGGATCCAGGTCTCGCACCCTACCCTGCGGGTTGCCAGCCCCAAGCCCTGACCCGTGGGGTGCCAGGCCCAAGCCCTGCCCCATGGGGATCCAGGTCCCGCGCCCTGCTCCACGGCAATGTCAGACCCACACCTTGCCCCATGGGGTGCCAGCTCCATGCCCCACCCCATTTGGATCCAGGTCCAGCACCCTGACCCACAGGGATGCTAGCCCCAAGCCCTGCCCCACGCCCTGCCCCATGGCGATGTCAGACCCACACCCTGCCCCGCGGGGATCCCAGCCCCAAGCCCTGCCCCGTGGGGTGCCAGCCCCATGCCCCACCCCATGGGGATCAAGGTCCCGTGCCCTGCCCTACAGGTATGCCAGCCCCAAGCCCTTCCCCATGGCGATGCCAGCCCAGTGCCCTGCCCTGCGGGGATGCCAGCCCCAAGCCCTGCCACGTGGGGTGCCAGCCCCAAGCCCTGCCCCATGGCGATGCCAGCCCCGTGCCCAGCCCCACACCCTGCCCCACAGCGATGTCAGACCCACACCTTCCCCCACCGGGATCCCAGCCCCATGCCCTGCCCCAGGCCCTGCCCCGCGCCCTGCCCTGTGGGGATGCCAGCCCCATGCCCCACCCCGTGGGGATCCAGGCCCCACGCCCTGCCCTGCGGCAATCCTAACCCTGTGCCCCACGCCCTGCCCTATGGCGATGCCAGCCCCATGCCCTGCCCCACGGCAATCCCACCCCCACACCCCACGCCCTGCCCCACAGCAATGCCAGCCCCACACCCTGCCCTGCGCCCTGCCCCACGGTGATGCCAGCCCCGTGCCCTGCCCCAAGGGGATCCCAGCCCCATGCCCTGCCCTGCGCCCTGCCCCATGGCGATGCCAGCCCCACGCCCTGTCCCACAGCATGTGTGCTGTGTCGGGTGTGCATGGGGGGATGCGCTGTGCCGGGTGTGCACAGGACTGTACACTGTGCTGGGTGTGCATGGCGATGGGTGTGCACGGGGTGTGCGCTGTGCTGGGTGTGCACAGGGGTGTGTGCTATGCCAGGTGTGCACTGTGCTGGGTATGCACGGGAATGGGGGTGTGCTGCACCGTGTGTGCACTGTGTTGGGTGTGCGCAGTGATGGGTGTGCACGGGGTGTGCGCTGTGCTGGGTGTGCACAAGGGTGTGTGCTATGCCAGGTGTGGCTGTGCCGGGGGTGCACAGGGGTGTGCACTATGATAAGTGTGTGCAGCGATGGGTGTGCACAGGAGAGTGCACCGTGCCGGGTGTGCGCAGGGGTGTGTGCTGTGCCGGGTGTGTGCTGTGCCAGCTGTGTGCAGCGATGGGTGTGCACAGGGATGTGCATAGTGCCGGCTGTGCGCGAGGGGGTGACCTGTGCTGGGTGTGCATGGTGATGGGTGTGCACAGGAGAGTGCACCGTGCCGGGTGTGCGCAGGGGTGTGTGCTGTGCCGGGTGTGCGCTGTGCCGGCTGTGTGCTGTGCCAGCTGTGTGCAGCGATGGGTGTGCACAGGGATGTGCATAGTGCCGGCTGTGCGCGAGGGGGTGACCTGTGCTGGGTGTGCATGGTGATGGGTGTGCACAGGAGAGTGCGCTGTGCCGAGGGTGAGCAGGGGGGGTGCACTGTGCCGGGGGTGCACAGGGTGTGCGCTGTGCCGGGGGTGCACAGGGAGGGTGCGCTGTGACGGGTGTGCACGGGGGATGAGCTGTGCTGGGTGTGCACGGTGATGGGTGTGCACAGGAGTGTGCACTGTGATGGGTGTGCACAGGGGTGTGTGCTGTGATGGGTGTGCGTGGAGGTGTGCGCTGCGACGGGGCTTCACAGGGGTGTGCGCTCTGCCGGGTGTGTGCAGGGGTGTGCACTGTGCCAGGTGTGCACAGGGGTGTGCACTGTGCCGGATGTGCGCAGGGGTGTGCGCTGTGCCAGGGGTGCGCAGGTGGGGTGCGCTGTACCGGGGGGGCACAGGGGTGTGCGCTATGCCGGGGTGCGCCATGATGGGTGTGCCTAAGGGCATGCGCTGTGCCGGGGGTGCACAGGGGTGTGCGCTGTGTCAGGGCTGCACCACGATGGGTGTGCACAGGGGTGTGCGCTGTGCCGGGGGTGCACCACAATGGGTGTGTACGGGGGCGTGCGCTGTGCCAGGGGTGCACCATGATGGGTGTGCCTAAGGGTGTGCGCTGTGCCGGGGTGCACAGGGGTGTGCGATGTGTCAGGGGTACGCCACGATGGGTGTGCACAGGGGCATGCGCTGTGCCGGGGGTGCGCCACGATGGGTGTGCACGGGGAGTGCGTAGTGTGTTGGCTGTTGTGAAGGTGCCGAGGGTCAGTCTGTGTGATGTGGCCGCACAGGGCAATGACTGTGTCCCAGTGGGAGCCCGGGGGTTGTTCCGGGCGGCGGGGGTGGGGGGTTGTCAGTGCTGGGGGGGGCTGGGGCTCAGCTCTCACATCCACAGCAGCCCGTTCCCACAATGCTCTGGGGCAAGAGCATATGGCCCGCTGAGGATTTGAGGGGGAGTGGGGACAGGAGCAGATGGTGCTGCACGGGCCCTGGGGGCAGGGCTGGGAGCCAGGACGCCTGGGTTCATTCCCAGGCTCTGGGAGAGGAATGGGGGTGAAGGGGGGGGCAGGACGCCGGGTTCATTCCCAGGCTCTGGGAGAGGAATGGAGGTGAAGGGGGGGCAGGACGCCTGGGTTCATTCCCAGGCTCTGGGAGAGGAATGGGGGTGAAGGGGGGGGCAGGACGCCGGGTTCATTCCCAGGCTCTGGGAGAGGAATGGGGGTGAAGGGGGCGGCAGGACGCCGGGTTCATTCCCAGGCTCTGGGAGAGGAATGGGGGTGAAGGGGGGGCAGGACGCCTGGGTTCATTCCCAGGCTCTGGGAGAGGAATGGGGGTGAAGAGGGGGGGCAGGACGCCTGGGTTCATTCCCAGGCTCTGGGAGAGGAATGCAGGTGAAGGGGGGGCAGGACGCCTGGGTTCATTCCCAGGCTCTGGGAGAGGAATGGGGGTGAAGGTGGGGGCAGGACGCCTGGGTTCATTCCCAGGCTCTGGGAGAGGAATGGGGGTGAAGTGCGGGGGGGCCAGGATGCCTGGGTTCATTTCCAGGCTCTGGGAGAGGAATGGGGGTGAAGTGGGGGGGGGCCAGGATACCTGGGTTCATTCTCTGGGAGGAGAGGAGAATCTTGGATGCAGGCAGATCAGGTACATGAAAACGTCCAGGGGGGATGGAGTCTTCTTTGGGGTGCTCAGGGGGCTCCCCGCAGCAGAAGGGCATCACTGGGGGGGGGCTCTGGGCAAGTGTGGCCGGCCCTTCCCCCCTCCCGCCCTTTGGCTGCTCACTGCTGTGGATTCACCCAGATAATACCCAGCAATAGGTGGGGCGGGGGGGGGGGGCTGGGAGCCCGGACTCCTGGGTTCTCCCCCGGGGAGGGGTCTCGGCTCCCCTGACCCGGGCTGTGTCGCTGGCAGACTCCAAGCAGAACGGCGACGCGGCAAAGGCGGCGCTGGCCAACGAGGACTGTCCCACCATCGACCAGGCCCTGTCCCCCGAGGAGAAGTCGCCCGTCACCCCCGCGGCCCACGAACGCTACAGCCGGGACCGCGCCTGCTTCCTGCTGACGGCCGGCGAGTTCGGGCCGGCGCCCGACGGCAACATCCGCAAAGGTGACCCCCTGCCGGCCCCCGGTGCAGCCCCCCCGGCCGGCCCCCTCTGAGCCCTCCCCGCCGGCCCCCAGTGCAGCCCCCCCGCCTGGCCACCAGTTCAGCCTGGCCCCCTCTGCAGCTCCCCTCCCCTGGCCGGCCCCCAGTGCAGCCTGGCCCCCTCTGCAGCCCCCTCGGCCGGCCCCCTCTGCAGCCTCCCCGCCCAGCCCCCAGTGCAGCCTGGCCCCCTCTGTAGCCCCCTCGGCCGGCCACCTCTGCAGCCCTCCCCGCCGGCCCCCAGTGCAGCCCCCCCGCCTGGCTGCCAGTTCAGCCTGGCCCGCTCTGCAGCTCCCCTCCCCTGGCCGGCCCCCGGTGCAGCCTGGCCCCCTCTGCAGCCCCCCCGCCCAGCCCCCGGTGCAGCGTGGCCCCCTCTGCAGCCCCCCCGCCCAGCCCCCAGTGCAGCCTGGCCCCCTCTGCAGCGCCCCTCCCCTGGCCGGCCCCCGGTGCAGCATGGCCCCCTCTGAAGCCCCCCCGCCCAGCCCCCAGTGCAGCCTGGCCCCCTCTGCAGCGCCCCTCCCCTGGCCGGCCCCCGGTGCAGCGTGGCCCCCTCTGCAGCCCCCCCGGCTGGCCCCCAAGCCCCTGTGTCAAGCTGCAGACCTCGCAACCCCCTACAGCTGCACTTCCACGACGGCTTCTCCCCAGCCCCGCACCCCAGAGAGATACCAGCCGCCCCGGTCAGCGCCCGGCCGGGGTCAGTTTATTCCCCTGTCCGTAGAGAGGACGAGGCACCAGATTCCCCCAGCGCCTTGACCCCCCCAAGCCCATAGGAACCAGATTGATGACCTGCCGACAGAGCGATGGTCAGGGAGTGTCCAGATCCCGACACAAGAAACCCAACCCCCAGGCCGAGCTGTGTAAACCCGGGTGGATCTGAATCAAGCATCTGGCCCTGGTAGCTGGCGCCAGCAGGAATTAGCCTGCCCCCCCCCCCCGTTCCCCACTTTTAAAATGACACCTCACAAGGGATGCTCTGTACCAGAATGGGGAATATGAGGGGGCAAGGGGGTTGCTTTGGGGTACAGACGCTCACACCCACTAATGTCAACTGCCCCATGACAACCCCCCTCCTACACCCCACCAACCCTCCCTGCCAGCACGGGCACTGCTCTCCTCCATCCAATGGGACCCCCCATCCCCCTCACTCTGCCCCCCACCTCCTCCTCCCCCACACTGAGACCCATTCCAGCCCCCCAGCCCATGGCAAGGACAGACCCCGCATCCTGACCCACTTCCTCCCCATAGCACAGACATGCCTCCATCCTCTCATCAGCCCCCTCCCCCTGACTTGAAGACACCCCCCCTTCCTCAGAGCAGTCAACAAGAACTGATCCCCCAGGATTCATACTAGGGTCTAATGCCCCCCCCCATCTGTCACGGACTCACAGATTGTGCCCACTCATGGCCCCGTGTGGTCCGTGGGGGGAACCCCCTTCAGTGTGACAGCCCTTCTCGGGGGGCCACTCTCTCTCAGGGTCAGGCCCCTCCACCTCCCGGAGCTGCACCTCTCTGAGCCTCAGCACGTCTGTCTCTGCCGTGGGCCCCTCAGGGGGTCCCCTCGCTCCGGACCCCTGGGGCCTCCAGCCCCCAAAGGGCCGATTCCCCCTGTTCTCTAGCCCGGAGCGATGCTCAGCCAGCGTAACACAGGAGGGTTTATTGAGGGTTGTACCCAGCACAGGAAACTCTCCGGCCTCAGGCCTGGCCCCCCTCAGCCCAGCACATCCCAGTCTCCCTGCAGCCAGGGGGGCTCTGCCTGCTCCCCCTCTCCAGCCCCGAGCCCCCTGCTTCCCGGCTGGGCATCTGATACCCCCGGCCCCAAGCCCCCTCTGTCCATTGGCTTCTCTCCAGGGAAACAGGGTCGTAAACAGGATGGCCTGGGTCTCCTCTCCCCTCCCGTCCTCTGGCCCCTCTGGCTGGACCCAGCTGGTCAGGTCGCTGGGGTCCTGTTCCCGCAGCCCATTGTCCTTCCCCCGGCCAGAACCGGCTGCAACTCCTGAGCTGGGTCTCTGGGTCACCAGGGCATGAGTCGCTGAGTCTTCATCCTCCAGGCCATCGGCCGGGGTCCCGAGTTCCCTCTCCGGCCCTCTGTACCCACAAACTCCCTCTCCCCTCCCCTCGTTAAACCGTAACACCTGGGGACACTGAGTCCCACCCCCTCTGCATGCAACCCACTGGAAAACATGGAAAAACCTAGAAAACCTCCCACTTTGTCACACCCTCACAGCCCCCTTAGGAGCAGTTGCTGGAGCCTGTGGGAGGGGGCAGACCATGGGGTGGGCCCAGATAGGGGGTGACAGCCCTGACCAGGAGGAGGGCGGCTGAAGAAGGCGGGAGCCCAGGCCCCTCCCTCCAGACAAGGGCTTGGGATGGAGGAACATTTGAACCCCACTCCTGGGTCAGGCCCCTTCCAAGCCCACCTTTAAGAGGGGGTCCAGGGCAAATAGGGGGGGGGGTGGGAGCCCAGCTGGTCAATAAATCTATCAAACCCCTCCCCCAGCCTCCCCCTGCTAGGCACTGAGGAGCAGGTGAGTCATGGGATGGGGCAGGCACTGGGGGGAGTGTGTGTGATGGGGGCGTAGTAGGAGGTACAGTGGGAGGAAGGGGCAGCAGGGAAGCAGGTGGTGGTGCAGTGGGAGAATTGTGCGGTGGCGGGGGTGCAGTGTGGGGAAGGTGCAGTAGGCGATGGTGCTGTGTGGGGTGCCGTGTGGGATGTGGTGGAGGAACGGTGCAGTGGGGGATGGTGCAATGGGGAGAGCTTTGGGGGGTGCAGTAGGAGATGGTGTAGTGGAGGGAAGGTGCAGTGAGGATGGTGTGGGGGTGCAGTGGGGGGTGCAGTGAGCAATCGTGCCGTGGGGAGGTGCAATGGAGGGAAGATGCAGTGAGGAAGGTGAGGGGAAAGTGCAGTGAGGGTGAAGGAGGGGATGCAGTGGGGGTGCAGTGAGGATGGGGTGCAGTAGGAGATGGTGCCATCAGAGGCAAGTGCAGTGAGTGATTGTGCTGTGGGGGGATGGTGCAGTGAAGATGATTTGGGGGAAGGTGCAGAGGGATGGTTTGGGAAAGATGCAGTGGGGTTGCATTGCGAGGAAGGTACAGTGGAGCTGTAGCAAGGGGTGCAGTGGGGGAAAGATGCAGTGAGGATGGTTCGGGGATAGGTGCATGGGTGATGAAGTGGGGATTGCAGCAGGGGGTGCAGTGGTTGGAAGGTGCAGTGGGGGAGCAGTGAGGATGGCTCAGGGGAAGATGCAGTGGGGGAGGGTGCATACAGAGAAGGTGCAGCGGGGAGGGTGCAGCAGGGGGAGGTGCAGTGGGGGAGCAGTGAGGATGGTTCGTGGGGGATGCAGTGGGGGGAGGTACAGTGGGGTTGCAATGAGGATGGTTTGGGGGAAGGGTGCAGTAAGGGGAAGGTGCAGCGGGGGTGCAATGGGGGAAGGTGCGAGGGAGATGAAGTGGGGGTTGCAGCGGGGGTGCAGTGGTTGGAAGGTGCAGTGGGGGAGCAGTGAGGATGGTTCGTGGGAGGGTGCAGTGGGGTGCAGCGGGGAAGGTGCAGCGGGGAGGGTGCAGTGGGGGCGATGCAGCAGGGAGAGGTACAGTGGGGCTGCAGTGGAGGAGCAGTGAGGATGGTTCATGGGGGTGCAATGGGGAGGGTGCAGTGGGGGAGGTGCAGCGGGGTTGCAGGGGGAAGCAGTGAGGATGGTTCGGGGGAAGGTGCAGTGGAGGAGGGTGCAGTGGGGTTGCAGCGAGGGGAACCAGGGGGGCCCGGCCAGGATGACACACCCAGGAGACGCGTTGAGGGGGGCACATTGGATGGTGGGTCCCTTCCCCTCCCCCGTCAGTGCCTCCTCCTCACGTGGCGTCTCTGTTTGTTTGTCTCCCCCCTCCACATCTCCGCCGTGCCCCCCCTCCGCCCGGGCCCCCCCATAGCCGCACTGCGCTTGCCGCCCACGGACGCTGCCCCCTGGTGCCTGCATGACCTCAATGCCACTGCCGCCTCCTGGAGCCAGCACTAGAATGCAGGGCATGCTGGGAAAGGGTGAGTAACCCCCTGCCCCCCACTGCCCTGCCCCCCCAGGCCACGCCCCCTGCTGCATCCTGTGCTGCACCCCCTCCCATCCCCCCACTGCAGCCCTGCACCCCCGCGTCCGCCCGCCGGACACACACCTACATGGATCCCCCCAGCACCTCGCTGGGCCCCCTCCCTCCTTTCTCATCTGAGCTGCCCAGGCTGCTCCTTCCCCGCCCCATGCACCCCCCTAGCCCCGCCACCCCCCACCCTGTCTGAGCCCAGCCAGGAACAAGCCCCCTCCCCATCTTCATCTGAGGCTAAAGACACAGCCAGGCCTAGCTGGCCGCCAGGACTCCTGGGTCCCATCCTGGCTCAGGGAAGGGAGTGGGGTCTCTTAGGATCCCCCCTCCCCCATGCAGCCCCAGTCCCCTCCCCTGCCTGATACCCCCCTCCCCACGTCCTCCTGATTGGCTGATTCCCCCCGCCCCAAACCCCCAGCCATCCCCTCAGACCCATTCCTGTGGGTCCTACCAAAACTCAGCCACTCAGCTGCACTTGGGGGTCAGGATTTCCAGTGTGGGGAAAGGGGGAGTGGTGAGGGACTCTGGCCCTTTAACTAAGGTCTGGGCTGGCGGTTGGGGATTGGGGGTTGGTGATTCCCCAGCCTGGGGTTTCCCAGGCCCCGCCCCTCAAATCTCAGGCCACGCCCCTTAGCCGGGACATTCCCCAGGCCACGCCCCTCAAATCCCAGGCCCCGCCCCTTAGCTGGGATATTTCCTATGCCCCGCCCCTCAGCTCCCAGGCCCCGCCCCTTACGTTCCATAGGCCCCGCCCCCGGCGGCTAGGCTCCACCCCCTTCGCTGGCTATTCCGCAAGCCCCGCCCCTGGTTCCCTAGGCCCCACCCCCGCCCGCCCGACTCTCACACGCCCCCCGCCCCCCTTGCCAGGGCCTCCCCGCAACATCCCGAGTGCCCCCCCGCCCCGCCCCCCAGTCCATTGCTTTTTACCTGCTGCTTTTCCTCGGCCACATCTCCATCTCTGAGGCAAATATGGGGCCAGCCGGCAGTGGGTGAATATGAGGGGTCCCTGCCCTGGGTTGGGGGGTGCTGGGGACCCCCGGGACAATGCCTGGAACCCCTCATTGTGATAGGAGAGAGCTCTGGCCTGGACCCTGGGGGACCCCTGCAGCCCCCTGGGGGTCGCTCTCAGTGGGGTGAGCCCCTCAGCTTCCTGCCCACTGCCCCCCCCTCAGAGCCTGCAGCCCCCTGCCCCGGGGTCAGGCCGGGAGTCCCCTGCAGCGAGTGCCCCGGGATGGGCCCCGGGGGCAGACAGGCCCCCCAGCTCTGGATTCGGGAGTGACTCGGCTGGGAGCGGAGTGTGGGGGGGTTGTTGGGGGTCTGGGCGCAGAGCGGAGAGTCCTGGGTTAGTGCTGAGAGCAGAAATTACAGCCGAGGCCAGCTGGGTCGGGCCCGAGCCCAGAGCCCCCGACCCCTTAGTGCCGGTGCCCCAGCTCCCCCCACCAGCCCCACACAGAGCGAATCCCCCCGGACCCTTGTCCTCCAGCTGGTCGCAGCCGCCCAGCTCCCTGCCCAGGGGGCACCCGTGGCCGTTAGCTGCTGGGTGCCAACAGGCTGGGCAGTGGGGGGGCCATTGTCTTCTGGGCCCCTCCCTGGGCATGTGGGGGCCTGGCCCCAGCCAGCCAGTGTGGGTCACACCTGGGTCTGTGCAGTGAGCAAACAGCCTCTTCGCCCCCCCCCACTCTACCATGACCACACAGTATGTGGGGAAACTGAGGCACACGCAGTAGTCAAACAAAATATTATCCCCACCCCAAAGGGAGACAAGGCCAGAGGCCATGACTAAGGGCAGGTCACATGGGGGTGGCAGGTCTCCATATTCCTCCTGGGGGTATCGGAGCTGGGGTTGGCATCTCATGGGCGGGAGGGGAAGAGATGGGGTGCTGGGAATGGGGGTGGCATGGGCTGGGAGGTGCAGGGAGTAGTGGGGGAGACAGAAGGAGGAGTACAGGGGGCGAGGGGTGGGTTTCAGGGTCAGGGTATTGGGGGAGGGTGGAGGGGATGCAAGTGGGGGGTGCTCAGGACTCCCCTCGTATTCACCCTGGGCTGCTCCAATATTTGACCCCAATTAACACCCCATTTCATACATCTTGTAGGGTTCGCCCAGTGCCCCTGTAATGCCCCGGCTGCGTCAGCCAGGTACGTACCCTGCCCCGGCACCCCGTGGGGCACAGACACCCCCCACAAAACCTCACCTCCCTCCCAGCAGCCTCCGCCACCACTCTGAGCAGATCAGTGTCTCCCCACCACCCATATCCCCTGACACACCCCACCAGCCTAGGGCGCCCGCACTAACCGGCCCCCCCCCCACTGCTCCTTACGGGCTCCTTTCCGCTGTTTGCTCGGGGCAAGAACCTGGCTCTGGGTGGGGGACAGAGCCTGGGTATATGGGGACCCCTCGCAGCTGGCTCTGGGGTGGGGCACGGAGGCTGGTTATATGGGGACCCCTGCCCCAGCCCTGAGATGCGGCTGGCTCTGGGGTGGGGTGCAGGGGCGGGTTATATGGGGACCCCCCCAGCAGTGAGATGCAGCTGGCTCTGGGGTGGGGCACAAGGGTGGGTTATATGGAGACCCCTACCCCAGCACTGAGATGCAGCTGGCTCTGGGAGGGATGTGGGGGATGGTTATAAGGGGACCTTTCACTTGGCTGAGTATATGGGGACCCCTCCCCCAGTGCTGAGATGCGGCTGGCTCTGGGGCGGGCTGAAGGGACTGCGGTTATACTGGGACCCCTCTATGTGGGCTGAGATGCGACTGACTCTGGGGTTGGGGGTGGGATCTAGTGGGTAGAGCAGGGGGTTCTCCTGGGTTCTCTCCCCAGCTCTGGAAGGGGAGTGGGGTCTGGTGGTTAGAGCGGGGGCGGGGGGCTGGGAGCCAGGACTCCTGGGTTCTCCAGTGGCTCGCTGGGCTGAAAGGTTTGGGGGGGACACCCCAAACACCCTTTGGGGCAGGGGGAGGGGAGAAAGGGGATGAGAGCTGGGGGCCCGGGCGCCCCCCCCGCCTCGCTGGCAGCCGGCACTGGTAGGAGCAGAGTGTGGGGGGGGGCAGAGTTTTCTGGGACCTGGGGGAGGATACTTGCTATTTGGAGGATGTTTGGGGGTGGGGGTGACAGGAGCTGCATTGGGGGGCTGGGGCTGAGTTGCTGGCGATGAGTGGGGAGGGGCTGGGGGTGCATAGGCATGTGGGTTGCTGTGGTTTTTTTGGGGGGTGGCCTAGGTGTTGGAGGGTCAGAGGGGTCCTGTGGGCCACAGGCTGCCTGGGGTGTGGGGTGCTGTGGATTACAGGATGCTATGAGTTGGGGGGTGCTCAGGGCACAGGGTACTGTGAGTCATGGGGGCCTTGATGGGGTATAGTGCCATGGGTTGGGGGATAACCAGGCTGTGGGTTGCTGTGGGTCGGGGGATAACAAGCTGGGGGGTGCTGTGTGTCGGGGGTGCCATGGGTCAGGGGAATAACAGGCTGGGGGTTGCTGGGGGTCAGAGTTGTCATGGGTTGGGGTTGCCATGGATCGGGGAATAACAGGCTGGGGGTTGCCCTGGGTCAGGGGTGCCGTGGGTCAGGGGTGCCGTGGGTTGGGGGATAACAGGCTGGGGGTTGCCGTGGGTCGGGGGATAACAGGCTGGGGGTGCCGTGGGTCAGGGTGCCGTGGGTCGGGGGATAACAGGCTGGGGGTTGCCATGGGTAGGGGGGCAGGTGCCTCCCCCCCACTCACCCCCCGTCTCTCTCTCCCCACCGGTGCCCCCCGAAGGTTATGAGAAGTCCCGGAGTCTGAACAGCATCGTGGGGCTGCGGCTCTCGCCCGCCCCCAGCCCCCTGGGCTCGCCCGGCGCCCCCCGGCGCCCCCGCCCGCCCCTGCCCTCCGTCCTCTAGCCCGGGGGCCCCGGACTCCGCCCCCCCGACTTTTAAAGCAGAAGAACAAGGCAGAAGAGAGGAGGCGTCGCCGGGGGCAACCAGGGGGGCTTCGTCGCTGGGGGCAGCGTGGGTCCCGTCCCCCCTTCGCCTGCTACAGGACACGCTCCATGGCACCTCCTGGAACATCCCTGAGTCCCGCCCCTGCCCCCCCCGGAGCAGGACGCCTGGGTCCCTCCGGGGAGGGGCCTGACCTGGGGCTGTGGGGGCGGCAGAGTTTGTATTTTTGGCGGGAGGGACGTTTGCTCTGAGAATCCAAATACTGCGGGGGGGAGTCCAGGAGCCCGCTGCCCCACACTGCACCTCTGGGTCCTTCTGTCCGTTCCCTCTGTCCGGCTGTGTGTCCCCATACACCCCCCTCCGACTGTCTGTCCTCATCAACCCCCCTCCGGCTGTGTGTCCCCATACACCCCCCTCCGACTGTCTGTCTGTCCTCGTCAACCCCCCTCTGGCTGTGTGTCCCCATACACCCCCCTCCGACTGTCTGTCCTCATCAACCCCCCTCCGGCTGTGTGTCCCCATACACCCCCCTCCGACTGTCTGTCTGTCTGTCTGTCCTCGTCAACCCCCCTCCGGCTGTGTGTCCCCATACACCCCCCCGACTGTCTGTCTGTCCTCATCAACCCCCCTCCGGCTGTGTGTCCTGATACACCCCCCCGACCATCTGTCCTCATCAACCCCCCTCCGGCTGTGTGTCCTGATACACCCCCCGACTGTCTGTCTGTCCTCATCAACCCCCCTCCGGCTGTGTGTCCCCATACACCCCCCCGACTGTCTGTCTGTCCTTATCAACCCCCCTCCGGCTGTGTGTCCCCATACACCCCCTGACTGTCTGTCTGTCCTCGTCAAACCCCCTCCGGCTGTGTGTCCCCATACACCCCCCCCAACTGTCTGTCTGTCCTCATCAACCCTCCTCCGGCTGTGTGTCCCCATACACCCCCCCGACTGTCGGTCTGTCCTCATCAACCCCCCTCTGGTTGTGTGTCCCCATACACCCCCCTCCGACTGTCTGTCCTCGTCAACCCCCCTCCGGCTGTGAGTCCCCATACACCCCACTCTGTCTGTCCTCGTCAACCCCCCTCCGACTGTCTGTCTGTCCTCGTCAACCCCTCTGCGGCTGTGTGTCCCCATACTCCCCCCTCCGACTGTCTGTCCTCGTCAACCCCCCTCCGGCTGTGTGTCCCAATACACCCCCCTCTGACTATCTGTCCTCGTCAACCCCCCTCCGGCTGTGTGTCCCCATACACCCCCCTCCGACTGTCTGTCTGTCCTCGTCAACCCCCCTCCAGCTGTGTGTCCCCATACACCCCCTCCAACTGTCTGTCTGTCCTCACCTACCCCCTTCCAGCTGCCTGTCCCCATATGCACCCCTCCAGGTGTCTATCTGTCTCTATCCATACCCCTCCGGCTGTCCGTCCCCATATGCACCATTCTGTCTGTCCATCCCTGTGCGCCCATCAGTCTGTCTGTCCCCCCCGCCCACACACCCCCCCTCTGTTCCGGTTTCTGGACTCACAGACTCTGCTCCTTCGAGGACCCCCCCGGACCCCCCGCCCGCTCGGTTCTCTCCTGCATGGATCTTCCATGGATCACACAAGCAATAAGCAACGCGCTGGCCTCTCCGGCTGCAGGCTGCCGGTCCCAGGACGCACAGACTTCGTGGACCGTCGGGTCGGACGGACAGAGGAGTGCCAGCATGGGGTGAGGGGGGGGCCTGCCGGCTCCCCCCCACCCCTTCCTCCTCTGCCCTAGGGTCGTGCCACCCTCCTGGCATGGCCCGTCACTGTGATCCCCCCCGTGGCTGCGCCCCAGGGCCAGACGCCGGCCCCAGCGGAACGAGGGGCCCCAGCGGCCAGAGGTGGGACCAGCGTGTGTGTGTGGGGGGCTCCTGCCTGCGGGCGCAGGATCGGGACTGCCCACCCCCACCAGCTGATCTCCAAGTTGCATTGTGCCAGCCAGCATGTGTCTGCATGTGAATCTGCTCGTGTTATATGCAACCCCCCATCACCACCCCAGTCTGGAGGGGGGCGCAGCACCGGACCCCCCAAATCCTGGGTCCCCTGTCCCTTAGCGCCCGGTTTGCCCTCCTCCCCTGCGGGAGGGGATGCAGTGGGGGGGCTGTGGGGAGCCGTTTGAGGTGGGGGGGCACACCTCTGCCTCCCCCCCGCCTGGCCCTGCTCTTCCTCACTCAGTTCCCCCCCCAGAAGACCCCCACGACCTCCACCTACCGTGGACGCAGCAAACTAGGCCTCAGAGCGGTTGGAGCCCCCCCTCAGCAGCTGCATGGCCTAGGGCTGGGGAGAGTCTGCCCCCACCAATGTCACCCCCCCACACCCCTTTGCAGGGTGGACAGACCCCCCCTCTCCCCGGAAATTCATCCGTCGCACTATGCAACAGCACCAGTCTGAGCCGGGGGGGGTCTCCTGTGGGGGGGTCCCCTCAGTTCCTGCCCTTTCCCAGCAATGCTCTGAGATCCCCCCCAGACCCCCTTCCAGTCTCTTGCCCCCCCCATTCTTATGCAACAATTCCTATGCAAAACTCAAAGGATTTTCTTGTTAGTTGTGGGGGGGTCTGGCTTCCCCCCCCCCCCGGAGAAGCAGAGGGGAGGGAAGGCTGGGGGGAAGGGGATTTCCCCTGCAGTGCGTCCCCCCCACACATACCCCAGTCCCTGCCCACTGCAGATGGCAGCTTATGGGTCATATTGACCAAAGGACCTTCCACGCCCCCCCCCCCCGAGCCTGGCTGGGCTACGCCCCCCAGCTCCGAGCCCCCCTCGCTGGGGGGAGCATGCTATTTATGGGGGGGCAAAGCCTGTCTACTGCTCCCCCCACGTGCATGTTGGGGGGGGTTCCGATTCTTTTAAAATAAGCCCCCCCACCCGTGAAAACTTAGCTCCCCCCGTGTCTAACCCCCATCTATCGCTGAGGGGGAATATTTTTCTGTGTTGCTCCCCCCCATCTTGCACTTTAACAGCCCCCCAGTCCCTCCCCCAACTGGGGAATTTCAGCACCTCACTTGTGGCTGGGATTGACTTTATTTGGGGGGGGGGTTAAGGGTCCCCCCAGCCCCCCCAGCCCCTGTGGAGCTGCCCCCCCCATTGCACTGAGCTGGGGGAGTGAGAAAAATCAAGGGGGAGGGGCAACTGTGCTGGCTCCTGATTAAATTATCTTCTGGGGGGAGTCCCAGAGTCAAGAACTCGGGGGGGGGGGTGAGCCCTATAGCTGTGGGGCAGCCCCACAGAGGACAGGGATGACAATGTCTTCCAGCCACGGCCTGCCCCCCGCCAAGGGCGGGGGGGCACATACAGCTGATTTAGACTCAGGAAGGGGGGGAGCTGGGGATGGCCCAGCCCCCCGGGGGGGGCAGGAGGAAGGGAAAGGTGCAAAGTGAGGGGGGGATGGGCAGGTGGGGGGGTACATGGGGGGCACAGATCTATTTTTTCAAGCAGATGTTTAATAAAATGAGGAAAAGTGACATTATTTTTTCATAGAAACAACCCCCCTCCGGTTTCCATGGCAACACACCACTGTGATGGAGTCGGGGGGGGGGACGGGACCCACTCCTTCCCCTGGACACCTGGGTCCCATTGCCCCATATGTCCCCCTCCCCCCGCGGTGGGTCCTGGCCCCAACCCCAAAATTGTGCCAAATGAATTGTGATGGGGGGGGGGAATTGCTGGATGACGTGTAATTCTAGGGCCTCCACCTGTGCCCCCCCATGTGCCATGTCCCCCCCATTGATCCAGCCCTCCCGTCTCTCATCCACCCCTCTACAGCCTCCCTGCGGGGGGGGGGCGGAGTGCGAGTACTAGCCCCCACCCCTCTCCTGGGGGGAGGGCTCGTGAGCTGGTGCACCTGGCTGGGGGGTGGTCTCCTAGTGCTGCCCCCCCCCCACAAAGCAATAACTGCCCCCCCATCCTGACTGGGGGGGCAGGGCCTGGCTGAGCCCCCGGGACAAGCCAGTGGGTCCCCACACACACACACACGCGGTGCCAGCAGGACCCAGGGTGACCCCCCCATGCCTTGCAGCAGCCCCCAAATCAGCCAAGGCCTTGAGCCTGCCCCCCCATATCCTGCCTCCTCCAACCCACAGCCACTCCCCTCTGCAGCCTGCCTCCTGCCCCCCACATCTTGCCCCCATCCACCCCTCTCTTCCCTCCCGCAGCCTGCCCCCATCCACCCCCCTTCCCCTGCATCCTGCCCCCCAGCCACTCCCCCCTCTCCTCACCCCCACAGCCTGCCCCCCATCCACTCCATCTCTTCCCCCTGCAGCCTGCCCCCATCCACCCCCCCTTCCCTCTGCAGCCTGCCCCCATCCCCCCCTTCCTCACGGCATCCTGCCCCCCCAGCCACTCCCCCCTCTCCTCACCCCCACATCTTGCCCCCATCCACCCCTCTCTTCCCTCCCGCAGCCTGCCCCCATCCACCCCCTTCCCCCGCATCCTGCCCCCCCAGCCACTCCCCCCTCTCCTCGCCCCCACAGCCTGCCCCCCATCCACCCCCCCTTCCCTCTGCAGCCTGCCCCCATCCCCCCCTTCCTCACGGCATCCTGCCCCCCCAGCCACTCCCCCCTCTCCTCACCCCCACAGCCTGCCCCCCATCCACCCCCCCCTTCTCTCTGCAGCCTGCCCCCATCCCCCCCCTTCCTCACGGCATCCTGCTCCCCAGCCACTCCCCCTTCCCCCCGCATCCTGCCCCCATCCACCCCCCCTTCCCCCCGCATCCTGCCCCCCCAGCCACTCCCCCCTCTCCTCACCCCCACAGCCTGCTCCCATTCACTCCCCCATCTCTTCCCCCCACATCCTGCCCCCATCCACCCCCCTCCAGCCTGCCCCCAGCCACTCCCCCACTCCCTCCCCCGCAACCTTCTTTACTCCCACCCTCCCTCCCGCACCTCTCAGCCACCCCCTCCATCCGTCTGTCCTTCCACCCCCCTGCCCCCCCAGCCTGCCTGACCCTCCACCACTCCTCCTGTGTCCATTCAGCCAGGCCCCTCCCCAACCCTCCTGCCACACGCCCCCCCGCCGCACATCACCCCACCCCCCCGCTGCCACCAGCCCCCCCAATCTGTCTACCCCCCTCGCCTCTGGAGGGGGGCTTGCATCTTCCCAGCCTCCACCCCCTGCTCCCATTCAACTCTGGTGCTACGCGGGATGGGCCCACTGCGACCCCCTGGGGGGGGCCCTGGTGTTGCCCCCCCAGCCCGCCTGGACCCCCCCCCACCAGAGCGCTCAAGGCTGGGGGGGTGCTGAGCAGCTCCGTGGGGGGGTTGTGCTTTTGTTGCTGTTTCTTTTCTCTCCCCTGTTATCTGCCACCCCTCCAATTCCCCCCCACAGTCCCTGCCTGTGGGGGGAGCGGGGGGGGGCCGAGGTCTGCATGAGGCCAGGCCGGGAGTTACAGCATGAAATAAATGAATCGTTTTCATGAAACCTTCACCCCGTGGCCAGCGCCTCCTTCCGCCCAGCGCAGGGGGGGAGGATTTTGGGGGGCCCCTACACGGTGCCAGGGGAACAGGGACCCAGCCCCCACCAGCTACCCAGCCCCTCCTCCCCCCCATCCTTTAGGGGCCTCTTCCTTGGGGCAGGGGTGGGCAGCTACCGGGGCTGAGGGGGGCCTGAGCCTAAGGGCGATGGGGGGAAAATGATAGAATTGGGCAACCACTTCCCAGCCCCACCCCAAGCTGAGCCTCTCCAGGCACTGCCCCCCCATCTGTGACCCCCCCCCTCAGCCAATGGTCCCCTCCAAACCCTGCCCCAGCGAGAGGCACCGGGGCCTAGCAAACATGGGGCTTGGGTGGCAGGGGGCTGCAGGTCGGGAGTGAGGGGCATCAGCAGGGCTGGGGGTGGGGGCAGGGCTGGGCTAGCTGGGGCTGCGGGTCGGGAGTGAGGGGCATCAGCAGGGGTGGGGGCAGGGCTGGGCTAGCTGGGGCTGCGGGTCGGGAGTGAGGGGCACCAGCAGGGCTGGGGGTGGGGGCAGGGCTGGGCTAGCTGGGGCTGCGGGTCGGGAGTGAGGGGCACCAGCAGGGCTGGGGGTGGGGGCAGGGCTGGGCTAGCTGGGGCTGCGGGTCGGGAGTGAGGGGCACCAGCAGGGCTGGGGGTGGGGGCAGGGCTGGGCTAGCTGGGACTGCGGGTCGGGAGTGAGGGGCACCAGCAGGGCTGGGGGTGGGGGCAGGGCTGGGCTAGCTGGGGCTGCAGGTCAGGAGTGAGGGGCACCAGCAGGGCTGGGGGTGGGGGCAGGGCTGGGCTAGCTGGGGCTGCGGGTCAGGAGTGAGGGGCACCAGCAGGGCTGGGGGTGGGGGCAGGGCTGGGCTAGCTGGGGCTGCGGGTCGGGAGTGAGGGGCACCAGCAGGGCTGGGGAGAGGGCTGGGCGTGATGCCCACCCTAGGTTGGTCTGGCGCCAACCCTCCCATGTCCCTCTCCCGCATCCAGCCCGTGTGTTAGTGAATTAATGTTAATTCCAAGCCCATAACGAGGGTCTGTCCCCTGGGCCAGCTCCTGGCGGCTCCGAGGGGCCCGGCTGGGCGGCTCCTGGCGGCTCCGAGGGGCCCGGCTGGGCGGCTCCTGGCCGCTCCGAGGGGCCCAGCTGGCCGCAGCCAGCGAGAAGCCACATCAGGCACCAGGGCCACGACCCAGCCCAGCTCTGAGCCCCCTGCAGAGCGGATGTGGCCCAGGGACCGCCCCCCCCCCCGGCCCGTTCCCCAGCAGCCCTGAGCTCCCAGAGCCGGGTCCGCCGGGGCCTGACACTGGGGGGATGGGAAAGAGACCCCCAGGATTCCTGGCTCCCAGCCCTCTGCTCTAACCCCTAGACCCCACTCCCCTCCCAGAGCTGGGAGAGAACGCAGGATTCTGGAGGGGGAGGGGGTTTGCTGTATTTTGTGTCTATTTCAGTCCTTCCAGACCCAGTTTAGCTCGTTTGTAGCTAATTAATTCTCCAGGCCCGGGGGGGGGGGCTGCCCTCCTTTCTGTCCTTCTTTACTACCAGTATGAGCCCCCCCCCCCAACACAAGACTGGGTTAAATGATCTGTGGCTGGCAGCTCCCAGCCCTGCTGGTGCCCCTCACTCCCGACCCACAGCCCCCTGCCAGCCCAGTCCTACCAGTACCGCTCACTCCCGACCCTGCTAGCACAGCCCTGGGCCCCCTTCCCCCCCCCAAGCCCTGCCGGTGCCCCTCCCTCCTGACCTGCAGCCCCTGCTAGCCCGGCCCTGGGCTCGCCTCCCCTCTGGCTGGGGTTGTGGTGGAGGGGGGGCTGTCTCCTCTGGGGGCTCCAAAGCCCCCATTCATGCTGCAGGCCAGAGCAGCGGACGGGCATCTTGTTGGCGGCAGGGCTGGGATGGCCGGGACCCATGGAGGGCCTGGAGCGGAGGTCAATGTGTGGCCAGTGTCAGGACTGGCCTTGGGTCAGAGAGTCTGTGACTCCCCCACGGCAGCTGGACCCTCCCCTCTCCTGCCATGGGGCCTCTGTGGGGCTTGGTCAGCCTGGCAAAGGGCCTGGAGACAAACATAGAGCAACACCTGGGAGAGAAGGGGGCTGTGGGTTGGGAGTGAGGGGCACCGGCAAGGCTGGGGAGGGGAGGGGCAGGGCTGGACTGGGGGTGGCTGCGGGTCGGGAGTGAGGGGCACTGGGAGAGTGGGGCAGGGGCCTGGACTAACAGTGGGCTGCAGGTCGGGGGTGAGGGGCACCAGCAGGGCTGGGGGGAACCCCAGGGCTGGGCTAGCAGGGGCTGCAGGTCGGGAATGAGGAGCACCAGCAGGGGTGCGGGGGCCAGGCTTGGCTGGCAGGGGCTGCGGGTCAGGAGTGAGGGGCACTGGGGGGGAGGCAGGGCTGGGCTGGGAGGGGCTGTGGGTCGGGAGTGAGGGGCACCAGCAGGGTTTGGCTGGGAGGGGCTGTGGGTCAGGAGTGAGGGGCACCAGCAGGGCTGGGGGCTGCAGATCGGGAGTGAGGGGCACCAGCAGGGTTGGGCTGGGAGGGGCTGCGGGTCGAGAGTGAGGGGCACCGGCAGGGCTGGGGGCTGCAGATCGGGAGTGAGGGGCACCGGGGGGGGGGGGGGGGGCAGGGCTGGGCGGGGCTGCAGGTTGGGAGTGAGAGGCACCAGCCCAGCTGGGGGGGGGGGAAAGCTGGGGGTGCATGTTCCAGCCTGGCACAGCCCCCCCTCCATGCCCGGCCCCGCGGGGGGCAGCAGCTGCTGCCTTTCGCCCGCCTGCTGCTAGAACTAGGTCGCGTCCCGGGGGCGCAGCTGGTTATGTAAGGGAGCCACCGAGGGGGCCGCATGGCCAGAAATAGCCCCTGCTGGGGGGGGGGAACACATGTGGCCTAGATTCTCCCTCCCAGGGAGGAATAATCCAGCCCCCCCCCCACAAACAACAGCCCAACAATGACCTGCTGGAGGAATCCTAGAACCCAGGAGTCCGGGGCATCTCTGCCCACCCCCCTCCCCAGGATCCAGACCCCTGCCCCTGACTCCCTGAGGAGGGGGACACAGGGCTCTGGCTGGGGCAGGTTAGAGCAGACCCAGGAAATTCCCTTCCCTGGCGGGGGGATCTGGGCCCCCCCCATTACATTCTCAGGGAGGGTCACTGGCAGGGAAGCGGATGCTGATTTTGGGAGGACAAGGGGCCTCCTGGTGCCGCTTAGGCAGAGAACCCAGGAGTCCTGGTTCCCACCCCTCCTCACTCTAACCACTAGCCCCTCCCTCCCCTCCCAGAGCCAGGGAGAGAACCCAGGCGTCCTGGCTCCCAGCCCCTCCCAGAGCCGGGGACAGAACCCAGGTGTCCTGGCTCCCAGCCCTCCAATTAGGAAACATACCCAAGCCATTTGGTAAACGAGTGTTTAATGTACATTACAAAGCAAGTGGGAGGTGGGGGCAGGGCACCCCTGGACAGCTGCTGTTAGAGGGGGTCAGTGTCAGGGGGGAGCAGGGACCCCCCACCCCTCGGGATCTGTACATGGCCAAAAGCAGCAAGCCCCCGGGCAGCAATGGGGGCCCCCCGGGGCTGGGGTGAAGAGCAGCCCTAGGGGCACAGGGGTTGGGCCTGCAGAGAACCCAGGAGTCCTGGCTCCCATGCTGCCCCCTCCCCATCCACCTCAGGATACTCACAGGCAGCAGGGGCCGGGCAGGGGCCCCCCGAGGCTGCTGCTCCCCCACATGGCACCGGAGTCAGGCCCAGGCCTCCGCCCAGGATCATGGGCCCGGGCCAGTGGGGTGACAGAAAACCCTCCCTCGACAGAGCCGGGGCTGGAACCCAGGAGTCCGGCTTGCGGGGACGGGAGCAGAACCCAGTACACCCTGGGAACAAAGTCTGGCCCCGATGCCCCCCACGGGCATCCTGATACCCCTCAGCAGACACCCCCCCCCATTAAAGTGCTGTGTGAAGAGGTGGCAGTGGCTGGTGGACCCCGGCATCTGGCTCAGGGCAGGGGGCTCCGAGCCATGGGGGGCTCTTCGGGGGGCAGGATCTCGATGCTGCTGTCGGGCTGGGGGCATGAGACGCTGCCCGTCAGCTCCAGCTCCGCGGCCTGGCTGGGCGAGAGGGGCTGAGGTGGGCTAGCTGGGGGGCTACCCCCCTTGGGCCCCCCCAGCCCCAGAAGATCCTGCACATTCCGTGGCAGCTCCTGTGGGAACAGCGAGGTCACCGGGGGCTGGGACACGGGGCCAGGACTGGCTGGTTCGGGGGGGGGGCACATGGGGGCGGCAGGGGTGTGGGAGGCAGGCGGAGGGGCACTCACCAGGCTGGGGGTGTGGGAGGTGGGCTGAGGGGCCACTGGGGACAGGCAGGGGGCAGACGGGGGGCTGGAGGTGTGGGAGGCAGGCAGGGGGCAGGTGGGGGGCAGGCTGGGGAAGGCAGGAGGCAGTAAGGCAGGGGTGTGGGAGGCAGGCAGGCAGGCAGGGGGCAGGCCAGGGAGTGGGGGCGCCGGGGGGCAGGTGGGGGCGTCGGGGGGCAGGCCAGGGGGTAGGCTAGGGGGCACACACAGGACTGGGGAGTGCCGGGGGGAAGGGGTGCGGATGCTGTGGGGCAGGCCGGGGGGCACTCACCGGGCTGGGGTTGTGGGGAGCAGGCTGGGGGTGCTGGGGGGCAGGCAGGGGGGAACTGTGGGGCTGGGGAGTGCCGGGGGGCAGGGGTGCAGGTGCTAGGGGGCAGGCTGGGGGGCACTCACGGGGCTGGGGTGTGGGGGGCAGGCCGTGGGGCACTCATGGGGCTGGGGTGTGGGAGGCAGGCAGGGGGGTGCCGGGGGGCAGGCCGTGGGGCACTCAGTGGGGCTGGGGTGTGGGGGGCAGGCAGGGGGGTCCCGGGGGGCAGGCCGTGGGGCACTCACGGGGCTGGGGTGTGGGGGGCGGCAGGAGGGGTGCCATGGGGCGCTCACAGGGCTGGGGTGTGGGGGGCAGGCAGGGGGGTGCCATGGAGCAGGCCGTGGGGCGCTCACGGGTCTGGGGTGTGGGGGGCAGGCAGGGGGGTGCCGTGGGGCAGGCCATGGGGCACTCACAGGGCTGGGGTGTGGGGGGCAGGCAGGGGGTGCCGGGGGGCAGGCCGTGGGGCACTCACAGGGCTGGCGTGTGGGGGGCAGGCAGAGGGTGCCGGGGGGCAGGCCGTGGGGGGCAGGCAGGGGGTGCCGTGGGGCAGGCCGTGGGGCACTCACAGGGCTGGGGTGTGGGGGGCAGGCAGGGGGTGCCGTGGGGCAGGCCGTGGGGCACTTACAGGGCTGGGGTGTGGGGGGCAGGCAGGGGGTGCCGTGGGGCGCTCACAGGGCTGGAGTGTGGGGGGCAGGCAGGGGGTGCCGTGGGGCAGGCCGTGGGGCGCTCACAGGGCTGGGGTGTGGGGGGCAGGCAGGGGGTGCCGTGGGGCAGGCCATGGGGCACTCACAGGGCTGGGGTGTGGGGGGCAGGCAGGGGGTGCCGTGGGGCAGGCCGTGGGGCACTCACAGGGCTGGCCGCCAGCTGTCTGTACAGAGCCTCGGCCCGGCTCAGCGTCTCCTCCACACTCATCTTCATCGTCAGCTCATTGATGTGCTGGGGGGGAAGGGGGGGACAACTATTAGGTACGTTACGGTTGTGCCCTGGATCCCCACTCCCGCCCCAGGATCCCCCAGCACCCGCGTAGTTCTCTTAGGTGTATTACGGTAACGCCTGGAGAACAAAGGACGGGTTTGGGGGGGGAGGACACGGGAAAGTTCGAATGTTTTCTCTGAACATCAGGTGGGTGCCTCAGTTTCCCCTGTGCAGTGTCTAGGGGGTGATTGGTGCAGAGCCCGAGAGGGCCGGGGTGATGCCGACACCCTGTCCCCTGGCCCCCCCCCCGCAAGGTGCCAACTGAAGGGGCTGGAGAACAAAGGGATCTGGTGGCCTCCTGGCCCGGGAGAGACACAGGCCAGAGGGGGGGCTGGGCGGGGGGGGGGTGGCTGGGGAGATGGGGGGGCAGAACCGAGGTCTGGGATCCCCACCCCCCAAAATGGACCAGACTGGGGGGTCCTGGTCTCTGTACCCACAAGCTCTGTTTTGGGCTGTTCCTGTTAGCGGCCAGCTGAGAGTCACGTCTGACCGCGGAGTGGGGGGGGGCAGGACCCTCTGGCTCCCCCAGCCCCCCCCGGGCGCACTCATGCGGGAAGCGCATGGGGGAACGGGGATGCTGGATGCTCCGGGGTCAGAGAGGGGGCTCCCCCGAGTCCTGCCTTCGTAAGGAGCAGTCCCAGAGCGTCGCCCCATGACCCAGGGACACCCCAACCCCGGTTCTGGCCTTGCCCCCCAGCTCCAAACTGAAACCCCCCTTAGCAGCCCCCCGGCCCCTCCTCCAGCCTTTGTCCAGTTTCCCGGGCAGAAGGTGTCACCTGGCCCCAGCCCCCTCCTGGGCTCAGGTCACAAGTATCACCCCGCAGTGACGTCACCCCCTTATTTCCCATCCCCACCTTGTAGTGGTGCAGCACCCGGGGAAACTGAGGCACGCCCCGTGTTGGCAGAAAACTAGTAAATCTCCCCTGCACCACTCCCAGGTGAACACTCCCCACTCCGGCATAGGGGGGCTGGGGCCAGAGCGAGGGGACACCCGAGATGGCGTCGGAGCCGGGGCAGCTGGGATGGGGGATCTCGTGGGGCGCACAGGGGGTCTCACCTTGAGGATCTCGCTGAAGCCGAACCCCGAGTTCATTAGGGCCTCGCGCTCCGAGTCCAGGATCCCACAGGCCACCAGCAGGTGGAAGCTGGGGCAGGGCAGCCCCGTCCACAGCACCTGGGGGGAGGGGCAGGGTCAGCGGGGGGCCCAGGCCCCTCCCTGCCAGACAGACTCACAAGGACCCCCCCAGCTGAGCCCTTCCCCCCACAGGGACACCCTCCCCCCCATGTATCTACCTACCAGGGGCAGGGGTCACCCACCAAACCTCCCACCTGGATTACACGCCCCCAGCCAACACCACACACAGCCCCCCCCAGCCCCCCCAACACACACAGCCCCCCCCCACCTCCCAGAGCTGCAGCACGTCCTCGAAGGCGAATTCCCGTTTGAACCAGATCAGGAGCCACCGGAAGCAGAAACACAAGGAGCCGGATTCCTTCGAGTCTGGGGGGAGACGGGGGGGGTTGTCAGTGAGGGGGCCCAGCCCTGGGAGGGGGACTGGCTGGCTCAGGGTACGGGGGGGGGGGGGAAACGGGGCTTGTCCCCTCTGGCCCCCCTCCAGCCCCGGGGAGTCCTAGAGATGTGATGAAATGGGAATTTTCTTAGTGTTTTGCATGACTATCGCACGTGCCTCAGTTTCCCCGTGTATGGAGGTGGTGGGAAGAGGGTGATGAATGCGGCAGAGGACGGGCCGCTGGGCAGGCTCCGAGTTGGGACTGGGGGGGAGCCGAGGAGCAGGCCCGGGGGGGGTGCACAGACCCTCGCGCAGCCCCCATGACAAGGGGGTGGGGCACGGGGGGGGCACTCACCCAGGAAGTCGCAGAGCGGCGGATCCAGCACGCGCAGCAGCAGCCCCAGCTGGCCAAGCTGCCGTTTCATGCTCTCCTGGCTCTCCTCGAAGTTATGGTGCTGCGGGGAGATGGCGGGTTAGGGGGGCCCGAACCCCTCCATCTCGTCCCCCCCAGCTCCGGTCCCCCCCCCACACACTCACCACCAGCTCCATGAAACCCGCGAAGCACCAGAAGGCATCAACTTCATTCTGGGTGACGTAGAGGACGGGGGACAGCAGGTCGCTCATGCCCTGCACGTAGCCTGGGGGGGACAACGGGGTTATAGATTGGCCCCCCCGCGGCACAGGACCCCCCCACCCCCCAGGCGCCCCCGGCTCACCCAGGTCAAAGTTGTACACACAGTACGTCATGAGCACGTCGTGGAGCAGGACCAGTGCCGGGTTCTCGCTGCCCTGGTAGAATTTGTTGCTCCGGTCCGTGCGGCTCACGTCCCGCTCTGCAAGGGGGGGGGGTGTTACATGGCTGGGGGGGGCTTTGTGGGGGGGCTCTGTGGGGGGACTTTCCCAAAGCTGGCGTGTGCCTCGGTTTATCTCGGCGTGCTGCACACAGGGAACAGGCGTGCGCAGGTGCCTGGGTGCGCACAAGAATGGTGAACCGGATTTCACGAAGGGGGCTGGGGTTGGCTTGGGGGGAACTAGCCAGAGCCGCTCCCCGGTTAGGGGTGTGGGGAGCATCCACCCCGAGCGTTGCCCCTCCAGGCACCGGGTCACAGGGGCTCACTCTGGGGGGGTCACCCAGGGCAGGGAGGGGGGCGGGGGCCACTGACCGATGAGGCTGCGGTAGCCGCGCAGCAGGGAGTTCCGCCGTTCCTGCTCCTCGCTCACCGACTTCCACTGCAGCTTCATGCGGAAATACTCGTCCCTGGGGCAGGGGGAGCGGGGTGAGGGGCTGCCCCTCACTCCCGACCCACGGCGCCTGCTAGCCCAGCCCTGCCCCCAACCAGCCCTGCTGGTGCCCCTCACTCCCGACCCACGGCGCCAGCTAGCCCAGCCCTGCCCCCAACCAGCCCTCCCAGTGCCCCTCACTCCCGACCCACAGCCCCCTGCTAGCCCAGCCCTGCCCCCCACCAGCCCTGCCGGTGCCCCCCATTCCTGACCTGCAGCCCCCAGTCCTGTCAGTGCCCTTCACTCCCGACCCACAGCGCCTGGTAGCCCAGCCCTGCCCCCAACCAGCCCTGCTGGTGCCCCTCACTCCCGACCCACGGCGCCAGCTAGCCCAGCCCTGCCCCCAACCAGCCCTGCTGGTGCCCCTCACTCCCGACCCACGGCGCCTGCTAGCCCAGCCCTGCCCCCAACCAGCCCTGCTGGTGCCCCTCACTCCCGACCCACGGCGCCTGCTAGCCCAGCCCTGCCCCCAACCAGCCCTGCTGGTGCCCCTCACTCCCGACCCACGGCGCCAGCTAGCCCAGCCCTGCCCCCAACCAGCCCTGCCAATGCCCCTCACTTCCGACCCACAGCGCCTGCTAGCCCAGCCCTGCCCCCCACCAGCCCTGCCGGTGCCCCCCATTCCTGACCTGCAGCCCCCAGCCCTGTCAGTGCCCCTCACTCCCGACCCACAGCGCCTGGTAGCCCAGCCCTGCCCCCAACCAGCCCTGCTGGTACCCCTCACTCTCGACCCACAGCCCCCTGCTAGCCCAGCCCTGCCCCCCAGCAGCCCTGCCGGTGCCCCACATTCCCGACCCGCAGCCCCCACCCCTCACTCCTGACCCGCAGCCCCCAGCCCTGCCGGTGCCCCCCACTCCCGACCTGCAGCCTCCTGCCCACCCAGCCCTGCCCCCACCCCAGCTCTGCCAGTGCCCCCCACTCCCGACCTGCAGCCCCCTGCCCACCCAGCCCTGCCCCCACCCCAGCTCTGCCAGTGCCCCCCACTCCCGACCTGCAGCCCCCTGCCCACCCAGCCCTGCCCCCACCCCAGCTCTGCCAGTGCCCCCCACTCCCGACCTGCAGCCCCCTGCCCACCCAGCCCTGCCCCCACCCCAGCTCTGCCGGTGCCCCTCACTCCCGACCCGCAGCCCGGGCGGAGGCTCACGTTCGGCGCCGGGCCTGGGCCCGGTTCTCCTCGCTGCTGCTCTCCCAGCTGTAGTAGCCCAGCAGGAACTTCCAGGCCTCCTTGCGCAGAGCTGGGCTGAGGCCCTGGGGAGGGGGGGGCGGCTGGGGTGAGACCCGGGGGGCAGGGCCCTGGGACCCCCCCAAGTGATGGACATGGAAGTCGAACCAGCTCCAACCTCCTCCCCCCTCAGAGCCCCCTTCTCTAGCCCCACCCACTGCCTGGGCCCCGCCTCTACCCTGCAGCCCCTCCCCCTCCTCCAGCCCCACCCACCACCTGGGCCTCGCCTCTACCCCGCCCACCACCAGGGCCCCACCACTACCCCACCCACACCCTGCAGCCCTGCCCTCTCCTGCAACCCAGCCCCACCCCACCGCCAGCTAAGGCCCTTCCTCTACCCCACCCACACCCTGAAGCCCCACCCCTTTCAACCCAGCCCCGCCTCCTACCAGAGAGCCTCACCTCTACCCCGCCCACACCATGCAGCTCCGCCCCCTCAGTGCCCAGCCCGGCCCACACCCTGCAGCCCCGCCTCCCCAGTGCCCAGCCAGGCCCCCTCCCAACCCAGCCCTGCCCACACCCTGCAGCCCCGTGCCCCCGCCGAGCCCCCTCCTCCAGCCCAGCCCCTCCTCCAGCCCAGGGCCCCCAGTCCCCCAAGCACAGGCCTCTCCTGCAGCCCCACTGTGCCCTTCAGCCAGGCCACCTCCCCATCAATCCCTCCTCCCAGCTGGGGCCACCTGTCTCCAGGGCCCCAGCTCCCAAGCACAGCTGTCTGCCAGAGACCCGGCCGCCCCACCTACCCCACAGGCCCTGCCCTCACCCCAGCGAAGATCCGACTCTTGAGCCTGTCCAGGTGGGTGATGCGCCCCTCGGGGTCCAGGTGCTGCCCCCACTCCTGCTCCGTCATCGGGGCCTCCCGGCACACGGCCGGCCGCGGCCCCAGCTGCACCTGCTGCGAACGGGAGGGGGTCACGGGGCAGGCGGGAAAGGCACCCCCAGCGCACACCACGCCCACCCCCCACAAGCTCGGCTCTGCCTCCTGCCACCCACTGCCCGCTCCCCCCACAAACCCAGCCCTGCCCCTGCCCCCCGCTCTCCCCACTAGGCCAGGTCCACCCCCTGCCACCCACTCTCCACCCCTACTATGTCACCAGCTCTGCCCCCTGCCACCCACGCCCCACCTGCATGGCTGGCTCCACCCCACTAACCAGCCACACCCTACAAGTGTGAGGGACCCGACTGGCGGTTGCTCCAGCCGCACCACACAGAGACACGATTGGCTGGTGCTTCTGGGGTGCGCCTGGATTGGCCGGGGACACTCACGCACGTGATGACCTCAAAGCCTGGCTCATCCTCCAGGCTGGTGGCGGCGGTGGCGCCCGGAGGCCGCAGGGCGCTGCCGGCCTCATGGTGCAGGGCCCCACGGAAAAAGCTGGTGACTTTGGAGAAGCCCCCGAAAGTGGCAGTGTAGGGGTCCTGCAGGAAACGCTGGGGGGGAAGAGTCACTCTTGGATGTGAACCCCCAGAGCCAGGAGAGAACCCAGGAGTCCTGGCTCCCAGGCCGCCCCCCCCCCTTCCAGAGCCAGGGTGTGACAGAACAGGGAGCGTTAACCTGGCAATGCTGCGGAGAAGTTTCGCCAGTTTACTGTCTGGGGATGGGAAATAGGGGGATGACGTCATTGAGGCTGATACCCGACAGCGGCTGCATAACCTGGGCCCGGAGGGGGCTGAGGCCAGGCGACACCTGCCCGGGAGACCGGACAAAGGCTGGAGGAGGGGCCGGGGGGAGGCAGCTGGAGGAGGTTTCAGTTTGGAGCTGGCTGGGGAAAATGGAGGGAGACCAGAACCGGGGTCTGAGCTCCCCAACCCTCAAGAAGGACCTGACTGAGGGGTCCTGTTTCTGTACCCACAAGCGCTGGGTTTTGGGCTGTTCCTGTCGGCTAAAAAACCTTCTGTGTTACTGGCCAGCTGAGAGTCCTGGTGCATCGCAGGAAGTGGGGGGAGCGGGGCCCCGACTCCCCCACGCTCCATGACACAGGGATGCTACCCAAGAGTCCTCGTTCCCAGCCCCCCCGACCTCTACATCCCTCCCCCCCGTGTCATGAGAGGGGTGGGGCTCATGGCTGAGACAGGCCGTGGGGAGGGCTTCCCCAAGGCCGGGCCGGGCGGGCTGGGGGGACTGGGGAACTCACCGACACCAGGTTGGAGGAGTTCTCGTCAAACAGCTGCAGCTCGTCGAAGGCATGTGAGAGCGCATACGAGTCATGGCTGCAGACCAGGTAAAGCCGGGAGTCCTTGGGGGAGCTGCCGGGGGGAGCCAGCATCAGCATCCTCAGTTACCCCAGCATTGCTGCGTGCCCTCCCCCCGCTAACTGTCCCCTGCCCTCCAGGACCACCTCGAGTGCCCACTGTGCCAGCCTCATGTCGCCGGCTCCCCCACCTGGGCCACCCAATCTGGACCAATGGCAGCGCCTCACTCCCCAACCCCTACTGCGAGCTGCCCCCAGCAGTGCCCTGCCCCCCAGTGTCCCCAGCTGCGAGCTCCCCAGGACGGTGCCCCAGTTCACAAGCTCCTCCCCACCCAGCCACCCCGGCAGCACTGCCCCTGCTCACATGGCCAGGACGAGGTACTTGCAGAGCGCCCGCAGCAGGGCCTTGCTGCCCCCGCGGTGGAAGTGGAGGGCGGGCAGGGACCCACTGTCCCGGCTGATGAAGATGAGGTAGGACCAGCCCAGGCCCGGCCGACTCCGGCGGATGGACTGCAGCTCGGACAGGCTGAGCGTGAAGGCCCACTGCGCCCGGGGGCTGGGCGGGGGCACAGAGCCTGCAGGGCAGAGGGATGGGGGTGGGTTAGGGCACCTGGCCTGCTGCCCAGCCCTGCCCCTCCATGACCCGCCTGCTGTGCCCCCCACACTAACACCCCTCCAGCTGCACAGCCCCCACACAGCTGTCTCACGCTGGGCCCCCGGCACTAACACCCCGCGCCACCTCCCCAGTTCCCGGCCGCACCATCCAGGACTGCCCCACCAGTACCCCAGCCCCCAACCCTCTCAGGCCCCTGCTGCACCCCAAGATCCACGAGCCAGGCTTCACCCCACACACCTCCCACCCCCAATCCTGCCCTACCATCTCCATAGCCGTTACCTGGGGGCTCCTCCTGCGGCCTGCAGGGCCTCACAGTGCTGATCACGGCCCAGTCAGGTTCGTAGCCTGGATCGAAGGGCTCCTCCTCAGCCGCGCCCGGGGGCTCCTGCAGGGCAGACACGGGGTTAGAGGAGCTGGGGAGGGGGGCACGGGAGGGGTTCCAGGGGGGAGCCACTCACCTTCTTGGAGAAAACAATCTGGGCACCATCACCACCTTCCTCCAGGGGCGTCCACTGCAGCAGGTGCTCTGAGCCCTGCGGGCAGGGGGTGCAGTCAGAGCCCGGCCAGTGCCCCTCACACCTGACCCGCAGCCCCCTGCCTGTACTGCCCCTCACTCCTGCCCCGCAGCCCCCCGCCAGCCCAGCCCTGCCCCCCCACCAGCACCATGGTGCCCCTCACTCTCTACCTGCAGCCCCCCACCTGTACTGCCCCTCACTCCCGCCCCGCAGCCCCCCACCCGTGCTGCCCCTCACTCCCGCCCCGCAGCCCCCCACCCGTGCTGCCCCTCACTCCCGCCCCGCAGCCCCCCGCCCGCGGTGCCCCTCACTCCCGCCCCGCAGCCCCCCGCCAGCCCAGCCCTGCCCCCCCACCAGCACCATGGTGCCCCTCACTCCCGCCCCGCAGCCCCTCCGGCACCTTCTCGAGGATGCGGATGACCCCCGGGATGAGCGAGTCCTGATCCGGGTGGCGCTTGGCGCTGGTGTGCAGGAAAACCCCGTCCTTCTCGAAGGCCACCTGTGGGGGGGGGGGTCAGCCAGAGCAGGTACCGGCCCCGCCCGGGGACCCCCCCAGCCCCTCCCCCCGCCCGGGGACCGCCCCAGCCCCGCCCCGCCCCGGGTCCCCCCCAGCCGGCGGGTCCCCCCCAGCCCGCCCGGGGACCTCCCCCAGCCCAGCCCAGCCCAGCCCAACCCCTCCCCCCGCCGGCCGGTCCCCCCCAACCCCGCCCGGGGACCCCCCCAGCCCCTCCCCCCGCCCGGGGACCGCCCCAGCCCAGCCCAGCCCAACCCCTCCCCCCGCCGGCCGGTCCCCCCCAACCCCGCCCGGGGACCCCCCCAGCCCCTCCCCCCGCCCGCAGGTCCCCCCCGGCCCCGCCCCCCGCCGGCAGGTCCCCTCCAGCCCCGGCCCCGGCCCGCGCTCACCCGGCAGCCCTCCGACTCCATCCTCCGCAGACCACCACTTCCGGAAACAACAACACGTCACTTCCGCCTCACGCGAGGGGCGGGGCAAAGGAAAGGCCAGGGACGGCCGCCATCTTTGTGCGGGGCGGGCTCGCTGTCCGTCCCCACGTGACGGTGACACCATGTCCCTGCGTGGCCGGCGGCGACTTCCACCTTTGTACGTCCACCAAGTTTGCCTTGGTCTCCCCCGCGGTGCGGGGGGCGGGAAGGAGAGGATTAGAAGGGAAAAGAGGGGGGGAGGCTAGTGGCGGCTGCCATATTTGTGCGGGGCAACAAAGCTGCCGCCATATTTGTGCAGGGCGCTGCGGGGGACGCCATGCTTGTGCGGGGCGGGGGCGGAGCCGCTCCAGGGGGTTATAAAGCGGGGTGAAAGGTCAGGAGTCAGGGGGTGACGCCGCTGTGGGCCGCGCAGTGACCCCGGGGGCTGGGACGGACACAGGGAGGCAGGAGGCGGCGGGGCAGGTAACGGGACCTCGGGAACCCAGGCGTCCGGGCCCCCCCGATACCCCCCCCCCCCCACTGGCAGGGAGAGAACCCAGGCGTCCGGGCCCCCCCGATACCCCCCCCGGGCAGGGAGAGAACCCAGGCGTCCGGGCTCTGCCCCCCCGCGATACCCCCCCACTGGCAGGGAGAGAACCCAGGCGTCCGGGCACTGCCCCCCCCGGGCAGGGAGAGAACCCAGGCGTCCGGGCTCTGGCCCCTCCCTCCGATAACCCCCCCCCGGGCAGGGAGAGAACCCAGGCGTCCGGGCTCTGCCCTCCCCGATACCCCCCACCCCGGCAGGGAGAGAACCCAGGCGTCCGGGCTCTGGCCCCTCCCTCCGATAACCCCCCCCGGGCAGGGAGAGAACCCAGGCGTCCGGGCTCTGCCCCCCCCATATCCCTCCCCCGGGCAGGGAGAGAACCCAGGCGTCCGGTATTTTGCCCCCCCCCTACCTCCCCCTGGGCAGGAAGACAACCCAGGCGTCCGGGCACTGCCCCCCCCCGATACCCGCCCCCGGGCAGGGAGAGAACCCAGGCGTCTGGACTCTGCTCCTCCCCTGATACCTCCCCCCTTGACAGGGAGAGAACCCAGGTGTCCGCCCCCCCAATATCCCCCTATGGGCAGGGAGAGAACCCAGGCATCTGGGCTCTGCCCCCCCCCCCTTGACAGGGAGAGAACCCAGTTGTCTGCCCCCCCCCGATACCCCCACACGGGCAGGGAGAGAACCCAGGTGTCCGGGCTCTGGCCCCCCCCAATATCCCCCCATTGACAGGGAGAGAACCCAGGTGTCTGCCCCCCCAATACCCCCGTATGGGCAGGGAGAGAACCCAGGCATCCGGGCTCTGCCCCCCCCCAATATCCCCCCACTGGCAGGGAGAGAACCCAGGCATCTGGACTCTGCTCCTCCCCTGATACCTCCCCCCTTGACAGGGAGAGAACCCAGGTGTCCGCCCCCCCAATATCCCCCTATGGGCAGGGAGAGAACCCAGGCATCCGGGCTCTGCCCCCCGCTGTTACTCCCTCCCCCCACTGGCAGGGGGAGAACCCAGGTGTCTGGATTCAGCCCCACCCGTTACTCCCCCCTCACTGGCAGAGAGAGAATCCAGATGTCCGGGCTCTGGCCCCCCGACCATGCCCACCCGAGGCAGGAGGGAACCCAGGTATCCTGGCTCCCAACCCCCCCACTCCCCTCCCCGAGGGGGAGAGAACCCAGGCGTCCTGGCGCTCACCGCGTGTCTCCCCCAGGCCAGGATGACGGGCATGGCCGACAACCACCGGGAGAGCTGGGCGGGGCTGATCGCGGAGGCCGAGCGGTACCGGCGCCGGACGGGGAACGAGGTGGTTCTGATCACGGCTTTCCGGGCCCCACAGCCGGGCGGCTTCGCCTACGCCCAGCACGGCTGCGGGGCCCTGGGTGACGCCGCCCGCCGCTACCTGGAGGACATCGCCGTCGTCCACAAGACCACAGCGTTTACATACGCCGCCCGGCCCCCGCCCGCCCCCAGGCCCCCCTCCAGCCCCTACTCCCGCAGCTGCCCCCCCCAGGACCCGCCTGCCGGCCCCCACTGGACAGCGGGCGCCCAGGGAGCCCCGGCAGAGGCTGCGGGGGGGCAGGAGGAAGAGGAGGAGAAAAACATGCCTGTGCCCAGGGAGGTGGAGGCACCCGGGAAGCAGCAGCCCCCCAGCGACACCACGGGTGAGTCCATGTCCCCGACTTGGGGGGGGGGAAATGTCTCTCTATCCGTGCCCCACATCTCGCTGCCAGGCGGAGGGATCTGCGCGCCCCAGCCCAGAGGGGGACGCGTCTCGCTGCCAGGCGGGGGGATCTGCGCGCCCCAGCCCAGAGGGGGACGCGTCTCGCTGCCAGGCGGAGGGATCTGCGCGCCCCGCTCCAGAGGGGGACGCGTCTCGCTGCCAGGCGGGGGGATCTGCGCCCCCCAGCCCAGAGGGGGACGCGTCTCGCTGCCAGGCGGGGGGATCTGCGCGCCCCAGCCCAGAGGGGGACGCGTCTCGCTGCCAGGCGGGGGGATCTGCGCGCCCCAGCCCAGAGGGGGACGCGTCTCGCTGCCAGGCGGGGGGATCTGTGCGCCCCAGCCCGGAGGGGGACGCGTCTCGCTGCCAGGCGGGGGGATCTGCGCGCCCCAGCCCGGAGGGGGACGCGTCTCGCTGCCAGGCGGAGGGATCTGCGCCCCCCAGCCCGGAGGGGGACGCGTCTCGCTGCCAGGCGGGGGGATCTGCGCGCCCCAGCCCGGAGGGGGACGCGTCTCGCTGCCAGGCGGGGGGATCTGCGCGCCCCAGCCCGGAGGGGGACGCGTCTCGGTGCCAGGCGGAGGGATCTGCGCCCCCCAGCCCAGAGGGGGACGCGTCTCGCTGCCAGGCGGGGGGATCTGCGCCCCCCCAGCCCAGAGGGGGATGCGTCTCGCTGCCAGGCGGGGGGATCTGCGCCCCCCAGCCCAGAGGGGGACGCGTCTCGGTGCCGGGCGGAGGGATCTGCGCCCCCCAGCCCAGAGGGGGACGCGTCTCGGTGCCGGGCGGGGGGATCTGCGCCCCCCAGCCCAGAGGGGGACGCGTCTCGGTGCCGGGCGGAGGGATCTGCGCGCCCCAGCCCAGAGGGGGACGCGTCTCGGTGCCGGGCGGAGGGATCTGCGCGCCCCAGCCCAGAGGGGGACGCGTCTCGGTGCCGGGCGGAGGGATCTGCGCCCCCCAGCCCAGAGGGGGACGCGTCTCGGTGCCGGGCGGAGGGATCTGCGCGCCCCGCCCCAGAGGGGGACGCGTCTCGGTGCCGGGCGGAGGGATCTGCGCCGCCCCGCCCCAGAGGGGGACGCGTCTCGCTGCCGGGCGGAGGGATCTGCGCCCCCCAGCCCGGAGGGGGACGCGTCTCGCTGCCGGGCGGAGGGATCTGCGCCCCCCAGCCCGGAGGGGGACGCGTCTCGCTGCCGGGCGGAGGGATCTGCGCCCCCCAGCCCGGAGGGGGACGCGTCTCGCTGCCGGGCGGAGGGATCTGCTCCCCCCAGCCCGGAGGGGGACGCGTCTCGCTGCCAGACAGAGGGACTTGCACGTCCCACCCCAGAGGGGGACGCGTCTCAGTGCCAGACAAGGGGTCCCTGTATACCAGCGCTGGGCAAGGTATCCCTGTATAGCCAGCCCCCCGCTCCACCCCAGAGGGGCCACATCTCAGCACCTGGCAAGGGGACCTGTACATCCAGCCCCTGCACCCCACCCCAGGGAGGGCCACTTCCTCCGCCGGGCATGGGGTCCCCGTGTACCCGGCCCCAATAAGTGGTCTCCGGATACCCAGCCCCAGCGCCCCACCTCAGAGGTGGCCGCATCTCCTCACGGGCTCTTCTGCGGCTCCCCAGGTCTCTTTGTGATGGACGAGGACTCCCCCAGCCAGGACTACGAGCCCTTCTTCGATTCGGACCCGGAGAGCACTGACGGTAGGTTTGGGGGGGGGTGTCATGGAGTCACTAGGCCGATGTCCGTAGGAAGCCAGGCAGGACTCCGGGGGGGGAGGGGCTCTCTGCGAGCAGACTGGCCCCAGGCAAGAAGCTTACGCGGCTTCCACCTTCCTGGGGGGGCATTCAGCATCCCCCTCCCCCCATGCGCTTCCCGCAGCGAATGCGCCTGCGGGGGGCCTGGGGGAGCCACAGGGTCCTGCCCCTCCACTCCGCAGTCAGACGTGACTCTCAGCCGGCCGGTAACACGGAAGGTTTATTAGCCGAAGCGTCACAGCGTAGGGCAGAGCCCGTTAGCACAGAAATCAGGGACTGTCAGCCAAGTCCAGCTCAGGAGTCCCGGGCCAGACGCTGACCCTCCCCAGGCCCCCGCCTCCCTGGCAACTCCTGCCTGGCCTTTGTCTCGCTTCCTGGGCACAGAGTCACCTGGCCGCACCCCCCTCCTGGGTCTCGGGTCACACAGCTGCACACAGCTGGGCAGCCTCACCTGCCCCTAGGGCCTCAGCGAAAGTCTCACCCCCAGCTCCCATCACCTAGCATTGGTGCAGCACCCAGGGAAACTGAGGCACATACAGGGCAGTGAAACTCATTGACTAAAACCCCACCCCCATCTCACCCCGTTGCACTGGGAGTCTGGCCAGACGACCGTGGATGGGGGAGGGAGCCTGCCAGCAAGGGTGGGGGCAGGAGGGGGGAGCAGTTGTGCTGTCCGGGGTCCCCCTCTTAACTTTCTTCCCTCTGCAGACGGCAGCCTGAGCGAGGAGGCGCCCCCCCAGCCCCCGCCCGCACCCCCCAACCACCAGTACGCCAAGTCGCTGCCCGTCTCTGTGCCCGTCTGGGCCTTCCGGCAGGCGGGGCCCGAGCCGCGCTCGTCTGACGAGGAGAATGCCAAGGTGGGGGGCCCGGCGCGGGGACAGGGGGGCACTGGCCTTGGCTGGAGGCTTTGCAGAGGGGGTGGGGGTGGGGGGGAGTGTTGGGGTCCCTGGCTGGTGCCCCTGGGTGCTAACCCCTCCCCCTCCCCACCCCCCAGCACTCGTCCCCGGACCTGGAGAAGATCGCGGCCAGCATGCGGGCGCTGGCCCTGCGTGGCTCCGACGGCACCGAGATGTTCGGGGACCTGCCCCGCCCCCGCCTCAACACCGGGGACCTCCAGAAACTGCAGCGAAAGTATTGACACCCCCCCCCGGCTGGGGGAGGGGCCCCGCCAGTCTGGGGCCCCCCACCAGCACCCCGTCCCTTGGACACTACACCCCCAATGGCAGAGCATTGGGAATCCCCACCACCCCCAAACGGGCCTGCGGTGACAGAGGCTCTGTGGGGCCCCGTGAGCCAGTGGAACTACCCGCCACTGCATCTAAGCTGCTCATGCTACAGGATCCCGAGGGTTGCCGGAAGATTAGGGGGAGCCCTGTGTCCCCCCTGCACTCCATCCCCCCCACAGCAGCAGATGTCGGGGAGCCCCTCCGCTCCCCCCAGCACTATAGCTAATGAGAGGGGAGCACCCTCCACACACTACAGGGGACGCTGCCCCCCTCTCCCCCAAGTGTCTTAATAGATTTTTTTTGTAAGGCCCTGTTTGCACATGAGCTGTCCCCCCTGGAAAGGGGGGGGGCAGCTTCCCCATCCCCCCCCATGGGGGGGGCTCTGCTGTCAGCCTCCAGCAGAGAATTATGCACCCCCTCCCCTGAACTGACACCCGAATTTTGGGTGGGGGGGACTGCCCCCTCCTTTGAGAGGACAGGCAGGGGCTGGCTTTCAGGTGGGGCAGGGGCTCCCCCAGCCTCAGTTCCTGACCCCAGTGGGTCCCTGGCCCGGACCCCCCACCCCCTCTTTTGTACCAGATGCTCAGGGGCCCTGGCTCGCCCCTTTATTTTTGTCCAAAGATGATTGGTGGGTCAGGGCGCGGGGAGCCCCGCCCCTCCATCCCTTGTTGGCCAATAAAGAGATGCTGACTTTTACCAGCTTCAGCTGTTGGTGCCTCTGATTGTGGGGGGGGGGGTCTCAACCTCCCATGGTGAGTGAGCTCCCAGAAAACACACTCCACCCCCCCACCCCCACCCCTCCAAACAAAGGCAGAGCTGGAGCCAGACACAACTATTTATTGTGCCGGGCGTGGGGCAGGATAGCAGCAGGGGGGTGGGGGGGTATGGCTAGCAGGACAGGGGGGCAGAGGAGAGGCTGCATTTATGAGTGGCCATGGGGGACCCAAGCAGGCCGGGGGGGCAGGGGGCTCTCCTTGCCCCACCTGAGCCAGTGGAACTACCCGCCACTGCATCTAAGCTGCAGGGGGGTATTAGTGGGCTGGGGAGAATGGGCTCAGGCCAGGCTGGAATCGAAGCCTCCCCCCCGCTGTAGGATGTGACTCCCCCCAAGCTATGTAAGGGGGGTGCACCCCTTGCTCTGTGGGTGATGGGCGGCCAGGCTGAGGGGGAAACGGCTGTAAGAGGAACTGGGGGGCGGCAGACTCCAGGCGCCCCCTGTCAGTGGTAATATTTCTCCACTTTCAGCACTTGGCAGTACATCAGCATGGAGGAGATGAGGCCCAGGACCTGGAGGAGAAAGAGGAGGGTGAGGTTGGGAGGGGGGCAGGCTGGGCTCTTGGGGGGCAGCGAAGGGACCTGGGCGATTCATTAGGGGGCCTGTGTCCCTGTCTGTCCTGGCTACCAGCCAGCACTGGCCCTAACCTCTGGGAACCTCTCTCATTTGCTGAGCCCCCTGACCTGTGGGCATCACAACATCCCCTGGCAGGGAGTTCCACAGGTTAACGGGGCATTGGGTGAAGCAGAACTGCCTGAGGGGTCTTAAACCTGCTGCCCATTAACGGCAGCGGGTGACCCCTGGTTTGTGGGTCAGGTGATGGGTGAATAATGCTCCCCACTTCCCCCCCCTCGGTGCACCCACCCACCCCAGCTAGCTCTGCCCAGGGCGTTTTGCCTCCCCTCACCCAGAAGCTGGGCTGGCCCCCAACACACCTTTGGTCCCTTTTCCAATTCTGAGAGCTTTGTGGATCTCCCTGGGGGGTCGCTCCAGGCCCCTTGCCCCAGATTAGACCCCCTGGCTGTCTCCCCCCAGCCTGCCCCCCCCTCACCTGGATGACAGCAATGCAGGCAGCGAAAATGCCCATGGCCCAGACGTTCTCGCCGACCCAGGATTTCACCTTCTCATAGCAGGGCTGGGGAATGGGAGAATCACAGAAATGGGGGGTCACCAAGCCAGGCCCCCGCCCGACCCGGCCCATGATCCCGCTGGCGGCTCCGCTCACCCCACAGATCACTCCCTCCCTGTGGCCCGGCCCTCTGCCCCGGCATGTTCACCCCCCCCCCCCGGGCCTGACCTGCAGCACGGTGCCCCAGACTGGCCCCCCAGTAACGCTGCTGCCAGCCCCCATTCGGCGTGGGATCGGGTGTCACCTCGGCTCATCCTGCCCCACGGGCAGCGCTGGGCACTGGGATCCCCACCTGCTGGTTCTCTGCACTGCCCAGGGCGCCGGATTTCTGAGCCGAACTCGCCTTCCCGCCATGGCGTTGTTCATAAAACGCTCGGCCAGGGCCCCAGGGAGTCGCTGGTTCAGAAGGATCCGGCCCCACGTTGCTACGAGCCAGGCCCGGGGGATGGTGGCAAAAGCCTCCCTGACAGCGAGATCCCGCGTGTCTCCGGCGGCCCCCACCCACCGGGCCGGAGATCAGGGTGGGCCGGTGCCGGCTGGTCATCACAATCCGCGCTGGCTGGTATGGGAGAGCTGGAGAGCAGGACTGACCGCCCCTTCTTCGGGCCTTACCTGGCCGTACATACCCCCCCCCTCCATGAGCCATAGGGACCACCCTTTCCTCGGGTGTTACCCAGCTGTACAGACCGCCCCCTCCATGGGCCATAGGGACCACCCCTTCTTTGGGTGTTACCAGGCGATACAGACCGCTCCTTCCTCGGGCATTACTTGGCCGTATGGCCCGCCCCCTACTCAGGCCTTACTTGGACATATGGACCACCCCCTCCATGGGCCGTACCAAGCACCCCCCCAGGCCTTACCCAGCCATATGGACCTGGCCCTCCTCGGGCCTTATCTACCCATACGGACTGGCCCCTCCCTGGGACTTACCCACCTGTACCACCCACCCCCTCTTCGGGCCTTACCCGGCTGTACAGACCACCCCGTCCATGGGTTGTAGGGACCTTACCCAGCCGTATGACCACCCCCTCCTCTGGCCTTACCCAGCCATATGGACCGCACCTTCCTTAGGCCTTATCCATCCATACTGACTGGCCCCTCCCTGGGACTTTACCGCCCACCCCCTTCCCGGGCCTTACTGAGCCAGAGGGACCGCCCCCTCCTTGCCCCTTACCTGGCTGTGGGGACCAGCTGCCCACTCCCTCCCAGGGTTACCTGGCTGTACCGAGCGCCCCCTCCTCAGACCTTATCTGCCTGTATGGACCAGCCCCTTCCTGGACCTTACCCAACCATACGGACCGCCTCCTCCTCAGGTCTTATCCACCTGTATGGACCAGCCCCTTCCTGGACCTTACCCAACCATACGGACCGCCTCCTCCTCGGGCCTTATCCACCTGTATGGACCAGCCCCTTCCTGGATCTTACCCAACCATACGGACCGCCCCCTCCTCGGGCCTTATCCACCCGTATGGACCAGCCCCTCCCTGGTCCTTACCTGCCTGTACCGCCCGCCCCCTCCTCGGGCCTTACCCGGCTGGACTGATGGGCACCCCCCCCATCCCAGGCATTACCCGGCCATAATGACCAACTGCCTCCTTCCCCCAGGTGTTACCCAGATGGACTGACCAGACATCTCCTCCCCTCTGGGCACTACCTGGCCACAGTGACCAGCTGCCTCCTTATCCCCTGGGGCTTTAGCGACTGGATTCAGAAAAGCAGCCTGACTCCCTCTGGGAACTGCTGGGCAGGACCCCCTGGGGGAGTAACCCGAGGGGGCAGGAGGCCGGGGGAAGAGTCCTTAGTGAGGTTGCAGGAACTTGTGCCCACGGCAGGCGCCTGGCCGGGCTTTCGGTGAAAGCCGCGCTGGTACTGGACACAGAACAGCAGCTCACAGGAAGGGGAAGGTTGGACAAAGGCCTGCGGGAGCGACACCAGGAGGCCCAATCCCACCCGGAGCTGCAGCCGGCCGGGGATGTTACAAGTAACCAGAAGGGTTTCGTCAGGTACGTTAGCACCAAGAAGAGGGTCAGGGAAAGTGGGGGCCTCGCGCTGAATGGGGGAGGCCACCCAGTGCCAGAGGATGTGGGAAAAGCTCACGTCCTGGATGCTTTTTTTGCCTCTGTCTTCACGAACAAGGGCAGCCCCCAGACAGCTGCGCTAGGCGGCACGGCCTGGGGAGGAGGTGACCAGCCCCCGGGGAGAAAGACGGGGTTCGGGGCTATTTAGAAAAGCTGGACGATCCCAAGTCCCTGGGGCCGGGTGCTAAAGGAGTCGGCGGATGTGATTGCAGAGCCATTGGCCAGTATCTTGGAAAGCTGATCGGGGAGGTCTCAGGTGAAAAGGCTCATGTAGGGTCCATCTTTTAAAAGGGGAAGCAGGAGGATCCGGGGAACTACAGGCCAGTCAGTCTCACCTCAGGCCCTGGCAAAATCATGGAGCAGGTCCTCAAGGAACCAATCCCGAAGCACTAAGAGGAGAGGAAAGTGATCGGGAACAGTCAGCGTGGATTCACCCAGGGCAAGTCATGCCTGACCAAGCTGAATGAGGAGCTGACTGGCTCTGTGGACGAGGGGAAAGCAGCAGACGGGTTATTCCTTGACTTTAGCAAAGCTTTTGATCGTCTCCCACCGTAACCTGCCAGCAAGTTACAGGCGTATGGGCTGCATGAATGGCCTACGAGCTGGCTAGATCGTCGGGCTCAACGGGAAACGATCAACGGCTCCGTATCTAGCTGGCAGCCAGGATCAGGCGGAGCCCCAAGGGTCGGTCCTGGGGCTGGTTTTGTTCGATATCTCAGCGTGGATGGTGTAGGCTGCACCCTCGGCAAGTTTGCAGGTGACGCTAAGCTGCGGGGAGAGGTAGATGCGCTGGAGGGAGGGATAGGATCCAGAGGGACCTTGACAAATTAGAAGATTGGACCCAAAGAAACCTGATGAGGTTCAACAAGGACCAGTGCAGAGTCCTGCACTCAGGACGGACGAATCCCTGGCATGGCTACAGGCTGGGGACCGAGTGGTCAGGCAGCAGTTCTGCAGAAAAGGACCTGGGGGTTACAGTGGATGAGAAGCTGGGTATGAGTCAGCAGGTTGCCCTCGTTGCCAAGAAGGCTAATGGCATTTTGGGCTGTATAAGTCGGGGCATTGCCAGCAGATCGAGGGACGTGATCATTCCCCTCTAGTCCGCGTTGGTGAGGCCTCAGCTGGATACTGCGTCCAGTTTTGGGCCCCACACTACAAGGAGGATGTGGACAAATTGGAGAGTCCAGTGGAGGGCAATGAAAATGATCAGGGGGCTGGAGCACATGACGGAGGAGAGGCTGAGGGAACTGGGCCTGTTTAGTCTGCAGAAGAGAAGAGTGAGGGGGGATTTGATGGCTGCTTTCAGCCCCCTGAAAGGGGGTGCCAGAGAGGCTGGAGCTCGGCTGTTCTCAGTGGTGGCAGATGACAGAACAAGGAGCAATGGTCTCGGGTTGCAGTGGGGGAGGTCTAGGCTGGATATCAGGAAACACTATTTCACTAGGAAGGTGGTGAAGCACTGGAATGGGTTCCCTAGGGAGGTGGGGAATCTCCATCCTTAGAGGTGTTTAAGGCCCGGCCTGACAAAGCCCCGGCTGGGAGGATTTAGTTGGGGTTGGTCCTGCTTTGAGCAGGGTGGGAGTAGATACCTCCTGGGGTCCCTTCGTAGACTCATAGAAGATCAGGGTTGGAAGGGACCTCAGGAGGTTCTAGCCCAACTCCCTGCTCAAAGCAGGACCAATCCCCAGACAGATTTTTGCCCCAGATCCCTAAATGGCCCCTCAAGGATTGAACTCTCACCCCTGGGGTTAGCAGGCCAGTGCTCAAACCACTCTGCTATCCCTCCCCCTTCCAACCCTGAGATTGACCGGCCGGCCCCTCCTGCCCAGACGTTACTCAGCCATACAGACCAGGTGCTCCCTCCCCACAAGGGGTTACCTGGCCATACCCACCGGGGCATTATCCAGCCATAGTGACCAGCTGCCCCTCCCCCCGGGCATTATCCGGCCACAGAGACCAGCCACCCCTCCCCCCTGGGTCTTACCCAGCCATAGCGACCAGCTGCACCCTCTCCCCAGGCATCATCCAGCTACAGTGACCAGTCCCCCCTCCCCCCCAGGCGTTACCCAGCCATAGCGACTGGCTGCACCCTCCCCCAGGCATTATATGGCCACAGAGACCAGCCACCCCTCCCCCCTGGGTGTTACCCAGCCATAGTGACCAGCTGCCCCTCCCCCAGGCATTACATGGCCACAGTGACCAGCCACCCCTCCCCCCGGGCATTACCCAGCCACAGCAACTGGCTCCACCCTCCCCCCGGGCGTTATCCAGCCACAGTGACCAGCCACCCCACCCACTGTGCCCCAGCCCTGCTGAGCCATGGGAGACGGGATGGGGTGTGTGTGGGTGGGTTCAGGGGGGGCTGTTAAGGGCAGGGAGGGGCACTCACCTCCTTCCACCAGGCGGCGTCGAGGCCGGAGCAGGCAGCACCGTGCTCCAGGCAGCAGGACTCAGGCACCCCCGTCCCGTTTCGCACCTCGAACCAGTCGGTGTAATTCTGCACCCCGCAGCACCGGAACTAGGGGGGGAGGAGAGCGTCAGACACTGAGGGGGGGGAACCGGCAGGGCGCAGTGCTGGGACTGGGGGGGCTCACCTCGGTCTGCACCGTGTCCCAGGCCTGGGTCAGCGCCGGCTCCCCGGGGGCCCCGTATCGCCGCAGCCCCGATTTCAGGTCCTCCTGAGCGTATCTGTCAAACTGAGACCCAGAGCACGTCGGCCGGGGGGCACGGGGTGGGGTACAGGGGCATTAAACAAGGGGAGGGGCCGGGGGGGTTCCATGCAGTTGGGGAGGGGCATGGGGTGGGGAGATGTGGGGCACCCCCTTACCTGCCCCCGGCAGGCGTAGAAGGCCAGGCCCCCGCTCAGCTCCAGCAGGACGATGGTGAGGAGAACCACGAAAAACTGGGGGAGGGGGAGATGGATCAGAGCCCCCCAGGACAGCCAGGGGGATCCTCCTCCCCGCTTGGCAATGGGGGGTCCCAAACTGCCCCCTGTCCAAACTGCCCCTCCCCTCCCCTTGGGCCCCTGCCCTGCAGGCAGCTCCCCCTCGTACCCCCCAAGCCACCCCCACAACATACCCCCAGGCTGTCCTGACCCCCAGCCTGCCCCCTCCCCTCCCATGCTTCCCTCTCTGTACCCCCCTCGCCTGCCCCCCCACCTGTAACCCACACCTCCCTCTCTGTATCTGCCCCCCATCCCACCTGCCTGCCCCCCCACCCGTAATCCCCACCTCCCTCTCTGTATCCGCCCTCATCTCCCCTGCCTGCCCCCCCACCCGTAACCCACACCTCCCTCTTTGTATCTCCCCCTCATCCCCCCCACCTGACCCCCCATAACCCCACACCTCCCTCTCTGTATCCGCCCCCCATCCCCCCACCTGCCCCCCCACCTGTAACCCACACCTCCCTCTCTGTATCCGCCCCCCACCCCGCCCCGCCCCGCCCGTAACCCACACCTCCCTCTCTGTATCCGCCCCCCATCCCACCCCGCCTGCCCCCCCACCCGTAACCCACACCTCCCTCTCTGTATCTGCCCCCCATCCCCCCCCGCCTGCCCCCCCACCCGTAACCCACACCTCCCTCTCTGTATCCGCCCCCCATCTCCCCCGCCTGCCCCCCCACCCGTAACCCACACCTCCCTCTCTGTATCCGCCCCCATCCCCCCGCCTGCCCCCCCACCCGTAACCCACACCTCCCTCTCTGTATCCGCCCCCCATCTCCCCCGCCTGCCCCCCCACCCGTAACCCACACCTCCCTCTCTGTATCCGCCCCCCATCTCCCCCGCCTGCCCCCCCACCCGTAACCCACACCTCCCTCTCTGTATCCGCCCCCCACCCCGCCCCGCCCCGCCCGACCCCCCCAGCCCTACCGTCAGCAGGAGGCAGCGCTGCTCGGTGGCAGCCCCCAGGCAGCCCAGGAAGCCCACGGCCATCACCACGGCGCCGGCGGCCATCACCAGCCCGGCGACCCCCAGGGACGGGAGCGAGAGCGACAGCGCCGAGAACCGGCCCTGCGAGAGAGCCAGCCAGAGCCCCACGCCCAGCGCCCCACAGCCGCCCAGCTGGGGGGGGGCGGGGTCAGGGGACCCAGCCAGAGCCCCACGCCCAGCGCCCCACAGCCGCCCAGCTGGGGGGTGGCGGAGTCAGGGGACCCAGCCAGAGCCCCACGCCCAGCGCCCCACAGCCGCCCAGCTGGGGGGGGCGGGGTCAGGGGACCCAGCCAGAGCCCCACGCCCAGCGCCCCACAGCCGCCCAGCTGGGGGGGGCGGGGTCAGGGGACCCAGCCAGAGCCCCACGCCCAGCGCCCCACAGCCGCCCAGCTGGGGGGGGCGGGGTCAGGGGACCCAGCCAGCGCCCCACGCCCAGCGCCCCACAGCCGCCCAGCTGGGGGGGGCGGGGTCAGGGGACCCAGCCAGAGCCCCACGCCCAGCGCCCCACAGCCGCCCAGCTGGGGGGGGTCAGGGGACCCAGCCAGAGCCCCACGCCCAGCGCCCCACAGCCGCCCAGCTGGGGGGGGCCAGGTCAGGGGACCCAGCCAGAGCCCCACGCCCAGCGCCCCACAGCCGCCCAGCTGGGGGGGGCGGGGTCAGGGGACCCAGCCAGAGCCCCACGCCCAGCGCCCCCCAGCCGCCCAGCTGGGGGGGGCGGGGTCAGGGGACCCAGCCAGAGCCCCACGCCCAGCGCCCCACAGCCGCCCAGCTGGGGGGGGCGGGGTCAGGGGACCCAGCCAGAGCCCCACGCCCAGCGCCCCACAGCCGCCCAGCTGGGGGGGGCGGGGTCAGGGGACCCAGCCAGAGCCCCACGCCCAGAGCCCCACAGCCGCCCAGCTGGGGGGTGGCGGAGTCAGGGGACCCAGCCAGAGCCCCACGCCCAGCGACCCACAGCCGCCCAGCTGGGGGGGGCGGGGTCAGGGGACCCAGCCAGAGCCCCACGCCCAGCGCCCCACAGCCGCCCAGCTGGGGGGGGCGGGGTCAGGGGACCCAGCCAGAGCCCCGCGCCCAGCGCCCCACAGCCGCCCAGCTGGGGGGGGCGGGGTCAGGGGACCCAGCCAGAGCCCCACGCCCAGCGCCCCACAGCTGCCCAGCTGGGGGGGGGCGGGGTCAGGGGACCCAGCCAGAGCCCCACGCCCAGCGACCCACAGCCGCCCAGCTGGGGGGGAGGTCAGGGGACCCAGCCAGAGCCCCACGCCCAGCACCCCACAGCCACCCAGCTGGGGGGGGCGGGGTCAGGGGACCCAGCCAGAGCCCCACGCCCAGCGCCCCACAGCCGCCCAGCTGGGGGGGGGCGGGGTCAGGGGACCCAGCCAGAGCCCCACGCCCAGCGCCCCACAGCCGCCCAGCCGGGGGGGCGGGGTCAGGGGACCCAGCCAGAGCCCCACGCCCAGAGCCCCACAGCCGCCCAGCTGGGGGGTGGCGGAGTCAGGGGACCCAGCCAGAGCCCCACGCCCAGCGACCCACAGCCGCCCAGCTGGGGGGCGGGGTCAGGGGACCCAGCCAGAGCCCCACGCCCAGCGCCCCACAGCCGCCCAGCTGGGGGGGGCGGGGTCAGGGGACCCAGCCAGAGCCCAGCGCCCCACAGCCGCCCAGCTGGGGGGGGCGGGGTCAGGGGACCCAGCCAGAGCCCCACGCCCAGCGCCCCACAGCCGCCCAGCTGGGGGGGCGGGGTCAGGGGACCCAGCCAGAGCCCCGCGCCCAGCGCCCCACAGCCGCCCAGCTGGGGGGGGCGGGGTCAGGGGACCCAGCCAGAGCCCCACGCCCAGCGCCCCACAGCCGCCCAGCTGGGGGGGGCGGGATCAGGGGACCCAGCCAGAGCCCCACGCCCAGCGACCCACAGCCGCCCAGCTGGGGGGGAGGTCAGGGGACCCAGCCAGAGCCCCACGCCCAGCGCCCCACAGCCGCCCAGCTGGGGGGTGGCGGAGTCAGGGGACCCAGCCAGAGCCCCACGCCCAGCGCCCCACAGCCGCCCAGCTGGGGGGGCGGGGTCAGGGGACCCAGCCAGAGCCCCACGCCCAGCGCCCCACAGCCGCCCAGCTGGGGGGGGCGGGGTCAGGGGACCCAGCCAGAGCCCCACGCCCAGCGCCCCACAGCCGCCCAGCTGGGGGGGCGGGGTCAGGGGACCCAGCCAGAGCCCCACGCCCAGCGCCTCACGCCCAGCACCCCACAGCCACCCAGCTGGGGGGGCGGGGTCAGGGGACCCAGCCAGAGCCCCGCGCCCAGCGCCCCACAGCCGCCCAGCTGGGGGGGGCGGGGTCAGGGGACCCAGCCAGAGCCCCACGCCCAGCGCCCCACAGCTGCCCAGCTGGGGGGGGTGTGGAGTCAGGGGACCCAGCCAGAGCCCCACGCCCAGCGCCCCACAGCCGCCCAGCTGGGGGGGGTCAGGGGACCCAGCCAGAGCCCCACGCCCAGCGCCCCACAGCCGCCCAGCTGGGGGGGGCGGGGTCAGGGGACCCAGCCAGAGCCCCACGCCCAGTGCCCCACAGCCGCCCAGCTGGGGGGGGCGGGGTCAGGGGACCCAGCCACAGCCCCACGCCCAGCGCCCCACAGCCGCCCAGCTGGGGGGGGCGGGGTCAGGGGACCCAGCCACAGCCCCACGCCCAGCGCCCCACAGCCGCCCAGCTGGGGGGGGCGGGGTCAGGGGACCCAGCCACAGCCCCACGCCCAGCACCTCACGCCCAGCGCCCCACAGCCGCCCAGGTGGGGGGGGGCGGGGTCAGGGGACCCAGCCAGAGCCCCACGCCCAGCGCCCCACGCCCAGCGCCCCACAGCCGCCCAGCTGGGGGGGGCGGGGTCAGGGGACCCAGCCAGAGCCCCGCGCCCAGCGCCCCACGCCCAGCACCCCACAGCTGCCCAGCTGGGGGGGGGTGTGGAGTCAGGGGACCCAGCCAGAGCCCCACGCCCAGCACCCCACAGCCGCCCAGCTGGGGGGGGCAGGGTCAAGGTACCCAGCCAGAGCCTCACGTCCAGCGCCCCACAGCTGCCCAGCTTGGGAGGGGGGGAATGGAGGCAGGGGACCCAGCCAGAGCCCACGTCCAGTGCCCCACAGCTGCCCAGCTGGGGAGGGGGGGAAATGGAGGCAGGGGACCTAGCCAGAGCCCCACAGCCACCCAGCTGGGGGGTGGTGGAGTCAGGGGACCCAGCCAGAGCCCCACGCCCAGTGCCTCACAGACCCACAGCCGCCCAGCTGGGGGGGCGGGGTCAGGGGACCCAGCCAGAGCCCCACCGTCCAACGCCCCACAGCCACCCAGCTGAGGGGGGCGGGGGCAGGGGACCCAGCCAGAGCCCCACGCCCAGAGCCCCACAGCCACCCAGCTGGGGGGGGCGGGGTCAGGGGACCCAGCCAGAGCCCCACGCCCAGCGCCCCACAGCCGCCCAGCTGGGGGGACGGGGTCAGGGGACCCAGCCAGAGCCCCACGCCCAGCGCCCCACAGCCGCCCAGCTAGGGGGGATGGGGTCAGGGGACCCAGCCAGAGCCCCACCGTCCAACGCCCCACAGCCACCTAGCTGGGGGGACGGGGTCAGGGGACCCAGCCAGAGCCCCACCGTCCAACGCCCCACAGCCACCCAGCTGAGGGGGGCGGGGGCAGGGGACCTAGCCACAGCCCCTCCCCCAGGCCCAGGGCACTGCTGCAGAGACGCTCACAGCAGAGACTCACCCAGAAGATCAGATTGAAGATGAAAAGCTCAACTTTGAGACAGAGGAGGCAGCGCTGGGTCGGGCCCATGGTGCAGGAGCTGCGGGGGAGGGGGGCCAGCAGAGTTGGGGGTCTGCACCTCTGGGGGAGCTCCCCCCAGCTCTGCCAGTGCCCCCCACTCCCGACCCGCAGCCCCCCCGATCGCCCAGTCCTGGCCCCCAAACTCTGCCGGTGCCCCCCACTCCCGACCCGCAGCCCCCCCGATCGCCCAGTCCTGGCCCCCAAACTCTGCCGGTGCCCCCCACTCCCGACCCACAGCCCCTGCCAGCCCAGCCCCGCCGGTGCCCCCCACTCCCGACCCGCAGCCCCTGCCAGCCCAGCCCCGCCGGTGCCCCTCACTGACACCCCCCTTTGCTCAGTTCCCCTTCGCCTGTCAGCTGGTCCCTGACCGGGGGGGGTGCAGTGACCCATCCTGGCTCCCCCCATTTGCTGCCCCGCCTCGCTGGGGATGGGGGGCGGGGGGATCTTGTCTGTCCCAGGGGGCTGGAGCACGTGGGGGTTCTGGGTCCCCTCGTCCGTCCCCAGATCCACTGGGCCCAAGGGGGTTACGGGGGGGTTGCCCCGAATATCCTCGCTCCCCTGCCTCTCTGGGGGGGTAGGTGGAGATGTTGTGCCCCCCCGGCCCCCCGAGTTTCCCTGGAGTTTGGGGGCTGGAAAGTTCAGTCCTGTTAGGCCCCCCCCCATCGCATCCGCTGTCCCAGCTCCCGCCCCCCTCACCTGGGACCCCTGGCGGCGGCGGGTTGGGGGGCGCTGCGGGATCCCCCTAAACTGCGGGCGCTGCTCGCTCGGGGGGGCGGGATGGAGGAGGGGAAATTCCAGACTCAGCGGGGGTGGGGGGAGTGAGAAAACGGGAGGGGAGGGAGTAGAAGGGGCGGGACTGGGGGAGGAAATGGGGGCGGGGCTGGGGGTCTCTGGGGCCGGGAAGGGAATTGGGGAGGGGCGGGGGGGGTCTCTCGGGGCGGGGTCTGGGGAAGAGGCTGGAGGGGGAGGGGCTGGGGGTCTCTGGGGGCGGGGGCTGGGGAAGGGAATTGGGGAGGGGCTGGGGGTCTCTGGGGGCGGGGGCTGAAGGGAATTGGGGAGGGGCTGGGGGAGTCTCTGGGGGCGGGGGCTGGGGAAGAGGCTGGAGGGGGAGGGGCTGGGGGTCTCTGGGGGCGGGGGCTGGGGAAGGGAATTGGGGAGGGGCTGGGGGTCTCTGGGGGCGGGGGCTGGGGAAGGGAATTGGGGAGGGGCTGGGGGTCTCTGCGGGCGGGGGCTGGGGAAGAAGCTGGAGGGGGAGGGGCTGGGGGTCTCTGGGGGCGGGGGCTGGGGAAGGGAATTGGGGAGGGGCTGGGGGGTCTCTGGGGGCGGGGGCTGGGGAAGAGGCTGGAGGGGGAGGGGTTGGGGGTCTCTGGGGGCGGGGAAAAGCTGATAGGGGACCGGGGTAAATTGGGGTAACGGGCTGAGGGGGGGTCCAGCGCTGTTCGGTCCCGGGGGGGCTGGTTTTCGGGTTCAGACCCGTCCCGCCGGCGCCCCCCCATAACCCCGCGCGTAGGGGGCTGAACCCGCCCCTCCCCCGCGGCCGGCCCCGCCCCCCGGCCCCGCTGCCCCCTAGCGGCCGGCGCCGACCCGACATAAACAAGCGGCGGCGGCGGCGGGTTCCCGGGGGCTGCGCAGGGTGAGTCCGACCCCCCGACCGGACCGGACCGGGACCCTGGCGGCCGCGCGGCGGGGCGGGGGCTGCTGGGCGCGGGGGGGGTTCCGGGGCAGGTCCCCCCCCGCTCAGTGTCTCCCCCTCCCCCACAGGATGATCATCCCGGTCCGGTGCTTCACGTGCGGGAAAGTTGTGGGGAACAAGTGGGAGGCGTATCTGGGGCTGCTGCAGGCGGAGTATACGGAGGGGTAAGTGGGGTGCGCCGCACTCCCGAGCTGCAGCCCCCCGCTCCCCCCGGGGCGCCGCACTCCCGACCTGCACCCCCCCCCGCTCCCCCCGGGGCGCCGCACTCCCGACCTGCAGCCCCCCCCCCGCTCCCCCCGGGGCGCCGCACTCCCGACCTGCAGCCCCCCCCCGCTCCCCCCGGGGCGCCGCACTCCCGACCTGCAGCCCCCCCCCCGCCTGGTGCGCCGCACTCCCCACCTGCCGCCCCCCCCCGCTCCCCCCGGGGCGCCGCACTCCCGACCTGCAGGCCCCCCCCCGGTGCTTCTCACTCCCGACCTGCAGGCCCCTCCCCCGCCCCCCCGAGGCGTCGCACTCCCGACCTGCAGCCCCCCTCTCCCCCCGGTGCCCCTCACTCCCGACCCGCAGCCCCCCCATTCTAACTCGTCTCTCTGCAGGGACGCTCTGGACGCCCTGGGGCTGAAGCGATATTGCTGCCGGCGGATGCTGCTCTCCCACGTGGATCTGATCGAGAAGCTGCTGAATTATGCCCCCCTGGAGAAATAGCGCCCTCCAGTGGGGGGGGGGGGAGGAGGGATGGGACCCCCCCCGCCAGGCAGGAGTCATCTGTGCTCAATTTAACATGATGCTTTAGTGTGTGGGGCCGGTGGGGGAAGCGTCCGCCCCAGGCCCAATAAACCCCAGCAAGATGCCCGTCTGCAGCCTGTTCTTCCACCAAGCCCTCCTGCCACTAAGCTTCCATCTTCCTAGTGCCCCTTTCTTGCCCCCCCCCCATCCATCCTGCAGCCAGGAGCCCCTCCCCACACAAACATGTCTGGGGAATTCATGTTGCGGGTTCCAGGTCTGTTCCAATGGATGCTGGGCAGAGTTAAGGGGATGGCTGCCCAGTGGGAGGCAGAGTTAAGGTGGTGTGGGGGGGGGAATGTGCCAGCTGAATTCTGCTGCTGACAACCTGGAAAGGGGGGTTGGAAAAGGTGAAGTGGGGTGTCTGGAAAATAGGGAGCCCCTGGCCCTCTGCGGGGGGACTGGCAGGGACAGGTCTGGAGCTCCAGAACAAGGCCGGGGACCTAGACCACGCCACAGCCCACTGACGCAGGCATCCATCTGGAACTCACCTGCACAGATCTAGAGCCAGGGGGAGTGGGTGTAGCACACGAGCGGATAAACACACAGCGTTGATCTGGAACCCAGCAGGGTGAATCCAGCTTCTGGCTCTGGAACACACGGGATTTATCTAGATCCCTGGTCCCCTGCTGCCCAAACCAGCTGGCCCTGGATCTCCTAAAAACTAGAGCTGACAATTTGCTAAATGGAAGTGGTGCCTCCCCCAGGGCAGGTCCTAGGGGAGTCAGATAAAGTTTATGAGTCCAGCCCAGTCCAGTCCCAGCTGGGGTTGATTTCACAAAGCCGGAAACAATTCAGAGGCAAAGCAGCTAGGAGGAAAGTTCCAAACAGAAATGGAGGATCGTTCAAGAACATTTAATGATGTCCAAAAAGCCAGAAGTGAGAAAAGCGGCTGGACGGGTTTTAAAAAATAAAGAGGCCTAATTGAAAGGGGAGTCAAAAGCAGCTACGAAAAAGTGTAATAAATGGACACAAGCAGTAGTTGCTAAAAATAATCAAGAGTTAGGAATTGTAGGAAATTGATAAGGGAAGGGAAAGGACACCAGGAGACATCTAGAGCCAGCATAACTAAGGACACTGAAGGAGTAATTTTAAGTACACTGCTACCTTGATATACCACCCACTATAACACAAATTTGGATATAATACAGTAAAGCAACGCTGGGGGGGGGGGAACTGGGGACTGCGCATCCCAGTGGATCAAAGCAAGTTCAGTATAATGCGGTTTTCACCTATAACGCGGTAAGATTTTTTGGCTCCCAAGGAGAGCGTTATATTGAGCTAGAGGTGTATATTAGTGGTATTGGTCCACTCCTAGATGAAGACACTAGAATAGCAACAATAATGCAGAAAAGACACAATTGTTCAATATTTCTGATCTGTATTTGAGTAAAAAAAAAAAGGATGTATTCATAATCCATCCTAACACCTTCCATTCCACCAGTATCTCGAGGCCGGTAAGCAGCAGCTACCGCAGTGGGATCGTGTGAAATCAGCAGGTCCAGATCTCTTCCATCCAAGAGTTTTAAAAGAGCTGGCCGAGGAGCTCGCTGGGCCATTACCGTTGCTTTTCCCCAACGTCTCGGCACCCTGGGAAGGGCCGGGAGACAGGGCAAAAGCCGTGTTGTGGTAGTATTTAAAAAGGGTAAATGGGCCGAACCGGGTAATTGAAGCCAGACCCCGAGCTGGTTAATGAAGGATGGTGGGCGAGGTCATTAATGCCAATCACGCTGGGTTATGCAAACCAGCTCCTGTCGAACGAACGGGCAGAGAGGTAACTGTGCTGAGCCATTTGCCTTGGTACCATCTATTGGGTGTCTGGGAAGTGGGCAGGCAAAGCCCGCCCACTGCTAAAGGATCCTCCCCCAGCCTAAGGGGAGGAACCACAGGGCCACAGAACCCACTGAGTGCGGGGGACAACTAATAAAAGAACAGGGACAGGAGTGAGGTCAAAGGGTCAGAAGGAGGGAACCTAACGGGGACACCGAGCAGAGAACCCCGGACAGCGCCCACTGCTCCTCGAAGGCGGCAAGGGAGCCAGTGGACGCCGCCCAGAGGAACTCCGCCCGGATGTGTGATCGGACCATGGAGCGGAAGCAAGCCCCACAGTCACCGGAGTCTCCGTCGGCCAACCTCCCCTCCCTGGTCGCGTGGATGGCCTTTTTCGCCAGGGCGAGGAGGAGGTTGACCAGGAGGTCCCGGGACTTCGTGGGGCCACGGATAGGGAGTGCATACAGATTGCCTTGGTACCACCGGGGCAGTTTGATTAAAAACTGGCCCTCGTTAAATGGCTTGAACACTGGCTGTGCCGGCTCCCCAGTGAGTTCTGGGCACCCCGCGGGGACCTGTTCTTGGCCCGGCCCTGGGCACCGTTTTTATCAAGGAGCTGGAGGAAACGCCCCCTAAAGACTGCGGATGACCCCAAACCTGGGGGGGAGTCAGTCCTAGAGCGACCCCAACCCCCGGAGGGTTGTAACGCGGCGCCACATGCGGGCGAAGCAGCTGAACCTGAGCTCCTAGGGGGCTTCGCAGACACAGCGTCTCGGGAGCGGCGAGTGCTTTGACCCTGGGGTGCCCACGGCTGGACCTCGGGGCCCCAATTCCAGGAGACCGGGGTTCCCAGAAAACCTGCCTAAAAGTGATGCCAGGAGCCCAGCTGGGCTGAGCCCCCAGGGCAGGTGCAGGGGGGCTGAGCCCAGTGGCAGGGCCCTAGAGAGGGCGACAAACCTGGGCCCGTGGGCTTGAAGCCTGGCAGAGGGAGGGCAGCCGTGGGGCAGACTGCGCTGGAGACAGCTTGGGAGGGGGGAGTCCCACATGGGGCCTTTGGGCCTGAGAATTAGCCCCTGGAGCCTGGCGCTGGTGGGGCTCCATAAAGCCCTGGGGGGCTCAGCTTTCATAGGAAACACGCACAGCTTGGACCCCCCAGATACAGGTTCAGGGAGGGCCCCCCAAGCTGGGCTTGAAGCCCAGGGCCTGGCTGACTCCCAGGGGCACAGGACCCAGGACCAGCATGTGCCCCATGACAGGCCACCCCCAACCCCCGAGATCAGGGCCCCCGTCAGGCACCACCCAGACAGAACTCAGCCCCCCCCCCCCGCCCGCATGTGCCAGGCTGGTGGGGGGGGGGGAAGCAGCCCTAGGGGACACACTAAGGATGGGAGGGATGGGGGTGCGGGATTAGGCTGAGGGCAGCCCCCACCTGAGGGTATTTTTCTAGCGGGGGGGGGAGAGGGAGAGATCTGGTGCATCCACAGGGGATTGGGAGGCGTCCAGGAAGCCCCTGCCCCCAAAATGCCAAATCTGCTACCTCCACTCGAGGCAGGACCCCCACTTCCTGGATGACTGGCCACAGGGGGCAGCCAGGGATCGGGGGGGGGGGAAACAGAGCACAGCTCTAAGCCACACCCCCATGGGGAGCCCCCCCCGTCACCCCACAGCTGTCGCTTAGCAGGTCTGGGGGTGCAATGAAGCCAGGACTCCAGGGGTCTCTGCCCAGCCCTAGGACAGAGGCAGGGGAGGAACCAGGACTCCTGGGTTCTATCCCCAGCTCTGGGAGGGGCTAGGAGCCAGGACACCTGGGTTCTGCAGCCATATAGCTCCTGGCCTGGGGGGCTGCCCAGAGAGGGGAGCCCCCCAACTCCCCACCCAGAGGCTTCTGGGTGCCAGGACAGGACAAAGGGGTCCAGCCACAGGCAGGTTTTGGGGTACAGAGCAGCAGGAGCCAGTTTAGGCATGCCAGGCCCACCCTACCCAGTAAGCCACGGGGGGGTGCGGTTTGGGGCCCCCCCACCCTGCCCAGGCAGCCAGGGGCCCCGTTTCATCTCTTTATTTTCTCATGAATGTAGCCATATAAAAACATAACTTATGAAACAGTCACGATGTGTCAACCGGGAGGGGGTAAAAGGGGGCGGGGGGGGACAGAACCGTCAGCAAAACACAAACTGGGAACCCTCCCCATAGCCCCCCTGACCTACCCCCCAGCTAAAAAACAGGGCAGCCCCCCCCCCCACCGGAGCAGAGGGACTCAGCTGGGCCCCGGAGCCCCTCAAGGGTGTCCCAGGATGGGAGGGGGGGCAGTGAGGTACTTAGTTACTGGGGGGGGGGGGGTTTGCTGGTTTAAAAGCAGATGGGAGGGAGGGGTGGGGGGAGCCCAGGGCAGAGGGAGACAATCACCCCCCTCCCCCAAGAGCCACGCAGGGAGGGGGGAGTCAGTGGCAGCTCTGTGTCCTCCTGGCCATGAGAAGGGCCCTGGTGCCCGCGGCTCTGAGCCTGCCCCGGGGGGGGGCACACAACGCAATGGGAGGGCGGGGGGGACGGACATGGGGGGGCTAGCGCATGCGGTAATCCGTGGAGCAGGACAGTTCACACAGCTGGCCCTTGAAGTCCAGGTCGATGGTGAAGTCCAGGTCCCGCTGCAGGGGAGAGATTGGGGGGAGGGGGTGTCAGTCACAGGGGTCTGGCTCACCAGTCCCTACCTCCCAGCATGCACTGCACCAGTCCCTGCCCCCCAGCCCCGTCTCCAGCAGCGGGGAGTTCCACAGGGCAGTGCCCCTTGGAGGACCACCATCCAGCTCTCCAGAACCCCAGGGAGGGGGGTGGCCCCCCAAGCCCTGATGGGGGCACCTCCGCCGGTGCCCCCCGCCCGTCACTCACGTTGTTCTTGGCATTGGGCTTCATGCTGATGGTGCCGAAGATCTCCTCGCCCGTCTTCACCGTCAGGTAGTCCTCCATGTAGAACACCGTCTGCTTCCAGTGGGTGTAGGGTGACTCCGGGCCTGGGGGGGCGGGGTGTCAGGGGAGGGGGCTGGAGTCAGCCCCACCCCCGACCTGGAGTCCCTCCCCAGGCCCCACCCCCACCAACCATTCCATCCTTTGGCCTCTCCCCCACATCCCCTCCCCAGCCCCCGCCCCTCCCCCAGTTCCATCCTTTGGCCCCTCCCCCACATCCCATCCCCGCCCCCTCCCCCAGTTCCATCCTTTGGCCCCTCCCCCACATCCCATCCCCGCCCCCGCCCCCGCCCCCAGGTCCATCCTTTGGCCCCGGCCCCCCCGTACTGGTGGAGAAGCCCGTTCGCTTGTGACAGCGGGTGAACTCGATGTTGAAATATGCCACGAGCGCGTGGATGTAGTCGTTGCGTTTCACTTGGAGGCAGAAGGGCGAGGTGAACGTCAGGTCCTCCACCTTCACCGTGTAGATGTCCACCTCCTGCGGGAGAGCAGGGTCAGCGCTGTGCCTACACCCACCCACCGCCACAGGGCCCCCCGGCCCCGCCACCCACTCCCCAGAGCCGCAGAACAGAGCCTTCCCACCCCCAACGCCAGGCCCTGCCTGGGGGCTGAGGGGGACTCTCCGTCCCTGTGCCACAGGCTGGGATTGTCTCTCCTGGCATCCAACCCCTTGCACGTTTCCCAGACGCCAGCCCCACTGGCCCCCCCTCCATGCTGCACCTTGATGAGGCAGGCGTTGGTGACCAGCTGCTTTGGATCCACCACGTCCACCAGCGGCTCCTTGATGGCCACGTCCTTGATGCAGGACATGTCAAAGCCGTAGACGTTCTCCCACCCTGGGGATGAGACGTTATTGGATCAGAGAAGGGACCAAAACGAATCTTATACACAGTGTGACGCGGGGCCACAAAGGGTTAAACCCTCTGCAGGATACAGGACCCAAACTGGACCTTAGAAAAGGGTGTAAACGGTAATTAGGGCCATTCCATGCTAGATAGGCTCCAACTGACTGCAAACCTGGATCGGTGGAGAATTGGAGGTGACACTAATTGTGTGTTTACACTTACATCTGACTAGGTGTTAGCCATGTAAACAGACGGCTCCTGTCTGTCACTACGGTGGCTGATTCAGAGATCAAAAGGGAATATTAACATTTAGATAAATCTCCGGGTGAAATCACTGTCTCTACGGCTCTGAAACTGCCTTATGTTAATCGGGGTAGCTAATTACCTGGAAACGCAGCTGCCTCGAGGCTCCATGGTTGCCTACCGTTGGCCTAAGGACTAAGAACCCCGTGTCCTGATCTTTCTCAGATCTGCCTGATGCTTCCTGCAGGGGAAGTTTAAACCACTACCCAGATCTGCAGTCCGGTCGGGATCCCCCTGAATACGGACACGGGACTATAACCCGCGGACTAATTCTGTACGCACGCTTGGCGGCGACCAAGCTCATCACCTCTGCTACGAAGCTGATCTGGGAGCTGCGCTCACGTCTGCCTGTGCACTGGCCTTTTCACAAATTCTCTCTTTTCTTTAATAAATGTTTGTTCAGTTAACGAGGATCGGCTGAACGTGCGTATTTGGGGAAGTTCTGGCACATTCATTAACCTGGGAGGTGACATGTCCAATCCTTTGGGCTTGGTAGAACTTTCTGAGATGATTAATACGATTTCCAGTGATCCCCAGCACACCCGCCGTGGGTGTCTGGGGGGAGGCCTGAGGCCCCGCTGCTTTAACCCAGTGGTGTCCATTGAAGAAAACAGTTGATCCCGTGACCCAATAGAGCTGGGGATGAGGGGCTTGAGAGGGGCTCAGGACCGAGGTGTGGGGATGAGGGCTGCAGGGCGGGGCTGGGAATGAGGGGTTCGTGTGGGAGGGGTTCAGGGCTGGGGTGCAGGGTGGGGCTGGGAATCAGGGGTTTGGGGTGTGGGAGGGGGCTCTGGGTTGGAGCAGCGGGTCAGGGCTCTGGGCTGGGGATGAGGAGTTTGGGGTGCAGGAGCGGGCTCTGGTTTTGGGGGGACTCAGGGCTGGGGCAGGGGGTTACCTCCCAGTCAGCGGGGTTCAGAGGGAGTTTCCTGCCTCTCCTGGCACCGCGGACAGGGCTGCACCCCAGAAGCGGCCAGCAGCAGATCCAGCTGCTAGGCAGAGGCGGCTCCGCACAGCTCTTGCCCGCAGGCACTGCCCTCCAGCCCCCACTGACTAGGAACTGGCCAATGGGAGAGCAGAGCCAGTGCTCGAGGTGGGGGTGTGACGAAGGGGCCCCTCCGCCTAGGAGCTGGACCGGCTGCTGGCTGCAGCGCGGTCTCAGAACAGGTCGGGACTGGCCTGCCGGAGCCGGGCAGCACCGACGCCTGGACTCAGCCCTTCACTCCTAGGTGTGGGTCGCACCCCCGGGTTGAAAACCACTGGGCTAAGGGAACCGGATCGTTGGCCTCGGGGTGGCCAGGGAGGTGTAACGGAAGCTGTGGTGGCTGGTTTGGAAAATCCAAGTCTTGGAAGATCCACCAGCTTTGGGGACTGTCTGCTCCATTCTTTGGGGTTCACCCTGAGGAACCTCAGTGGGGCTCCCCCGGGATCCTCATCACCGAGTAGCCGCAGTCAGACCCTGCAGGCAGAGCGAGACCCCCGCCCTCCCCAAAGGACAGAGAGACAGGGCCACACCAGGCCCCACCCCAGCGCAACAGTAACACCCCGAGTTCAGGCCCCTGCCCCAGGCAGAGCCACCAGGACCGGCGCTCTGAGAACACTGAGCCGGCCCCCGAGGGGCTACACCCCCCTCCCCCCCACTCACAGTGGATCTTGTAGTCCTTGTACTGCCGGTCCTCAATGGCCGTGACGTACAGGGTGGCCCGGTCAGGGAAGATGAGTCCGTCGGGGGTCTGTGGAGACAGATGGGGGGGATCACTGAGTGTCAGCCCCTAAAATCCCTGTTTCCCCCACCCCCACAGCACCTAGACACAGGGTCCCCAGAACAGAACACAGGACCTTGCCCCACTAAGGGGCAGGGCCTGGCTGCCTTTCCCCTCTAGGGGGTGCCAGGTCCCACCCAGCCCCAGGGCACGGACCACCTGGCTCGGGGGGAAGGGAAAGGGGCCTAGGGCCTGTCCCCTCTAGGGGGCGCTGGCTCTGACCCACTCCCAAGTTAGGGACTGGCTGGCTCGGGGAATGGGACACAGGCCCTGTCCCCTCCAAGGGAAGCGGCTCCCATCTGACCCCATGGCAGGTCATTGTGGGGACAGGAAGGGGGCCCACAGGGACCCACCAGCCACTTGTCGCGGGCGTAGATGACGGTGTTGAGCATGGACTCGTAGAAGAGGCAGTAGCCCATCCACTCGCTGATGATGATGTCGACTTTCTCCACCGGCAGCTCCACCTCCTCCACCTTGCCCTTGATGATGGACACCACTGCAGGGGAGGGGATGGGGGGGTGGGTCTCAGTGCGGGGGATGGGCCAGACATGGGGGAGATGCTCTAGAGAGGATGGACGCAGACCCCCGGGGCTGCGAGGGCACGAGCTGCTGTTTCCTGTTATGGGGGTGCAGGGCGGGGGCGCTGTGGGGAGAGCCGCCCCGGTCGAGGTGGGAGGCACCATGACCAGGCCCAGCGAGGCTCCGGGGGGCAGCCTGGGAGCAATGGGAGAGTGGCTCCGGGGGAGAGGGCATAGAGGCAGTGGGACGCTCCAGGGGATTCAGGGGGACTCTAGGGATGAGGGCAGGAGGTTCCGAGGAGGCAGCGCCCCAGGAAAGATGAGGGGGAAGTGGGGGTCTGGGGAGCTCCTGGGGGAGAGAGAGGGGCAGGGGGGCTCCCACTCACCGTGTTCCAGCTTGTTGGCTTTGACGATTTTGACGGCGTAGTCGGAGATGCTGGAGCACTCGATCTGCAGGGGGAGCCAGGGGTCAGTGGAGAGACGACACCCCCACAGCAGGGCTGGGGGGGGTCAGTGGAAAGAGATGAACCCCAACAGCAAGACCGTAACGTGGGGCAGGGGTGGAACGGGGAGGTTGGGGGTGGGGCCCCGGGAGAGAGAAACGGGTGCAAACTGTTCCCTGAGGGTGGATATCAGGGGTTCACAGTCAGGCTGGAAGGACGTAACAGGTGGGGTCCCGCAGGGATCGGGTCTGGGCCCGGTTCTGTTCAATGTCTTCACCAATGATTCAGATACGGGCACAGAGAGGACACGGACAGTCTGCGGACGATACCAAGCTGGGAGGGGCTGCAAGTGCTTCGGAGGAGAGGACTGAAATTCAAAGTGATCTCGATGAACTGGGGAAATGGTCTGAAGTAAACAGGGTGCAATCCAATGAGGACAAACGCAAAGTGCCCCACTTCGGAAGGAACCATGGGTCGCACACACAATGGGGAAATGGCGGCCTAGGACGGAGTCCTGCGGAAAGGGGCCTGGGGGGCAGAGTGGATCACAAGCTAAACACGAGTCAACAGGGTAACGCGGCTGCAAAAAAGGTAATAACCAAATTTTTCTTTTTTATGTACATCAGAAGCAGGACGTCTGCTAACCAACCGGGGGGCCCCTGGACGATCGAGACCCAAAAAGAGGCTTAAAGATGGTAAAGTCATTGTGGAGAAACTAAATGGATTCTTTGCTTCAGTCTTCATGGCTGAGGATGTCAGGGAGATTCCCAACCTGAGCCGGCCTTTGTAGGTGACAAATCTGAGGAACTGTCACAGATTTGAAGTGTCACTAGAGGAGGTTTTGGAATTAATTGATAAACGTAACGGTAACAAGTCACCGAACCAGATGGCATTCAGCCAAGGGTTCTGAAAGAACTCAAATCTGACACTGTGGAACTATTAACGTGGGTTTGTAACCTGTCCCTTGAATCAGCTTCTGTACCCAGTGACTGGAAGTTAGCGAATGTAACGCCAATATTTAAAAAGGGCTCTAGAGGTGATCCCGGCAGTTACAGACCGGTAAGTCTAACGTCAGTACTGGGCAAATTAGTCGAAACAATAGTTAAGAATAAAATTGTCAGACACATAGAAGAACATAAATTTTTGGGCAACAGTCAACATGGTTTCTGTAAAGGGAAATCGTGTCTTACTGATCTATTAGAGTTCTCTGAACAGGTCAACAAACATGTGGACAAGGGGGATCCAGTGGACGTAGTGTACTTAGATTTCCAGAAAGCCTTTGACAAGGTCCCTCACCAAAAGCTCTTGCGTAAATTAAGTTGCCATGGGATAAAAGGGAAGGTCCTTTCATGGACTGAGAACTGGTTAAAAAAGGCAGGGAACAAAGGGTAGGAATAAATGGTAAGTTTTCGGAATGGAGAGGGGTAACTAGTGGTGTTCCCCAAGAGTCAGTGTTAGGACCAATCCTAGGCAACATATTCATAAATGATCTGGAGAAAGGGGTAAAAAGTGAGGTGGTAAAGTTTGCAGGTGATAGTAAACTGCTCAAGATAGTTAAGACCAAAGCAGACCGTGAAGAACTTCAAAAAGATCCCACAAAACTAAGTGATTGGGCAACAAAATAACCCCAGCTATACATACAACATGATGGGGGCTAATTTAGCTACGAGTCAGGAAAGAGATCTTGGACTCATCGTGGACAGTTGTCTGAAGACGTCCACGCAGTGTGCAGCGGCGGTCAAAAAAGCAAAGAGGATGTTCAAAATAATTCAAAAAGGGATAGAGAATAAGATAGAGACTATCTTATTGCCCTTATAGAAATCCATGGTACGCCCACATCTCAAAATTCTGTGTACAGATGTGGCCTCCTCATCTCCAAAAAGATCTACTGGCGCTAGAAAAGGTTCAGAGAAAGGCAATTAAAATGATTCAGGGTTTGGAGAGGGTCCTGTATGAGGAGAGATTAAAGAGGCTGGGACCGTTCAGCTTGGATAAGAGGAGACGAAGGGGGGATATGACAGAGGTCTATAAAATCATGAGTGATGTGGAGAAAGTGGATAAGGAAAAGTTATTTACTTGTTCCCATAATACAAGAACTAGGGGTCACCAAATGAAATGAATAGGCAGCAGGTTTAAAACAAGCGACAGGAAGTTCTTCTTCACGCAGCGCACAGGCAGCCTGTGGAACTCCCTGCCTGAGGGGGTTGTTAGGCTGGGACTAGAACAGGGTTTAAAAGGGAACTGGATACATTCATGGAGCCAGGCTGGGTAAGGAACGGTGTCCCTGGCCTCTGTCTGTCAGGGGGTGGAGATGGACGGCAAGAGAGCACTCCCTCTGGGGCACCTGGCACTGGCCACTGCCGGCAGACAGGACACTGGGCTGGATGGACCTTTGGCCTGACCCAGTACGGCCGTTCTTATGTAAGAAGAGAACATCGTTCTGGGCTGTATTAGCAGGGGTGTTGTAAGCGAGACACGAGAAATAATTCTTCCGCTCTGCTCTGTGCTGATATAGTCTCACCTGGAGGATTGTGTCCAGTTCTGGGTGCCACATTTCAGGAAAGATGTGGACAAAATGGAGAAAGTCCAGAGAAGAGCAACAAAAATGATGGAAAAGTCTAGAAAACGTGAGCTGTGGGGGAAGACTGAAAACGGGGGTTTCTTTAGAATTGAGACGAGAAGCCACAAGTTCGTAAAAGGTTGTTACAAGGAGGAGGGAGAAGATTGTTCTCGTTAACCTCTGAGGATCGGACAAGAAGCAACGGGCTTAAACTGCAGCCAGGGAGGATTCGGCTGGACACTAGGAGAAACGTCCTGACTGTCGGGTGGTGAAGCTCTGCAATAAATCGCTCAGGGAGGTGGTGGAATCGCTGTCCTTGGGGATTGTTAAAAGCAGGCTGGACAAACCCGTCAGGAGCCATCTAGATAATACCGAGTCCTGCCCTGAGTGCAGGGGACTGGACAGGAGCCCTCGCGAGGCCCCTTCCAGCCCTTTGGTGCTATGAAACCCTTGGGGGGCCCAGGGCAGGGAGGCTGGAGGGGAGCCCCAGCTGGGCAGCAACGGGTCAGGTGGCCCGGGACTCACCCCAATGACCCGCTTGGCGCCCGCCTTGGCCGCGAACATGCAGAGAATCCCGGTGCCGCTGCCCACGTCCAGAACCACCTTGTCCTTGAAGAGGTGCCGGTTGTGGAACATGGAGTTTCTGTAGGTCAGAGTGCGAACCTCGTCCTTCAGCATCTCCTGGGGGGATATGGGGGTCAGCGGGGGCCCCCCAACCCCACCCAGCCCACTCCTCATGCCCCTCGTCCTTCAGCATATCCTGGGGGGGATACGGGGGTCAGTGGGGGCTCCCCAGCCCACTCCCCATGCCCCTTGTCCTTCAGCATCTCCTGGGGGGATACGGGGGTCAGTGGGGGCCCCCCAACCCCACCCAGCCCACTCCCCATGGCCCTCATCCTTCAGTGTCTCCTGTGGGGGGGACAGGGGGTCAGCAGGGCCCCCCTAACCCCACGTGTTGTCCTGCAGCACCTCCAGGGAGGAAGGGAGCCCTCCACCCCACCCAGTGCACCTCATCCTCCAGTTCCTCCAGGTGGGGACGGGGACAGGTGGCAGGGATGTGCCCATGAAGCCAGGTACCCCCCAGAGACCTCTGCCCCCAACCCGCGGCCCTGGAGCGCACCCTCCCCTCCCCCACTGACCTCGTGGATGCCGAAGTGGGCGTAGGAGTCGAAGTAATAATCCTTGGACGTCATCTCCTCGGCCGTGGGCTTCACGCTGCTCTCAGCCTGGGGGCAGGACACCTGGGGGGCGGGGGCGCCATGGTCAGACAGACGTTCCCAAACACACCACAGGGATGGCGCTGAGCCACAGGGCCCCCCCATCAGCCCCACAGACCCAGGCTAGCCTGTATCCACCCCCTACATCAGCCCCACAGGCCCAGCCCAGCTGGTACCCAGCCCCCACATCAGCCCCACAGCTCCAGCCTGGTCTGTATCCACCCCACAAGCTCTGATATCAGCCCCACAGACCCAGCCCAGCCTGTATCCACCCCCCAGCTCTGGCATCAGACCCACAGGCCCAGCCCGCCCGGTATCCAGCCCCAACATCAGCCCCAGACGCAGCCCAGCATGTATCCACCCCCCAGCTCCAACATCAGCCCCACAGACCCAGCCCGGCCTGTATCCAGCCCCTAGCTCCGACATCAACCCCATGGGCCCAGTCCAGCCAGTATCCACCCCCTATGACCTGCCCCACAGACCCAGCCTGCAGCTCCACCCCATCCCCAACACCAGTCCCCGGGTAGTGTCACTACCCCCATGCAGAACCCCCTGGCACCAGACAGCACCACTCTGGGGGGCTGGGCTGAAGGCCTGGCATCAGGGGACCTGGCCCCCCATCTTTCCCCCTCTCCTGGTGGGGCCAAGTGCACGTCTGCTTGGCAGGAACAATGCAGGGCTAGGATGCGTAGCCCCGAGCCCCCCCATTCCAGCCCCCCGCAGAGCTGGGTCTCCCCGCGCCCCACCTCCATTCCCCCACCGACCGCACCCACAATGCACCGCAGGAGCTGGGGCTGGAGACCAAGTTAAGGAAACTGGGGAATTACTGGTTCCCCCCTTCCCTCCCCTGCAGCCACCTGCCCACCCCAGGCCACAGACCCCCACCCAAGCACAAAGCCCCCATCAGCTACCTGCTCCCCCCAGGCACAGAACCAACAGCTACTCCCTTACCCCCCGAGGTCCAACCATGCACACAGCCCCACGGCAGCGACCCACCACCCTCAAAAACTCCCAGTCAGTAACCCCCATACAGAACACAGGGCCCTAGGAGCTTCCTATGGGACAGCCCTGCAGAAAGCCCCCCCCCCAGCAGACACACTGCCCCCCTAGGGCTGAGCAATGTGTCAGGAATGGGTCACAACCTGCCTGCAGAGAGGACAGATGCTCTGAGCTGGGATGGGGGTGGGGGGTGTCCTGGATCCCTTTGGTCCGCCTGCCCATGGTTTATCTGACTCCGGAGGGGAGTTTGGGGGCTGGCAGCCACGGGATGGGGCAGGGCAAGGCTGGGGGTGGGGGGTCTGTAGAAACGGGGGACGGTCGCTGGCCAGCACGGGGAAAGGGTCAGGGGTGGGGTGTCACCAGTCACTGCTGGGAACGAGCGGGGGGGGGGGAGGGGGAGAAGTTACCGGCCGGCCCTGGGGGTCACTAGCCCCCGAGCCCTGGCCTGGCCCCTCACTCAAAGGATATTTACATCTTCTATCGCAGTCTGCAGGCTCATCCCATTAGCCAGCGTGGCTACAAAATTCTAGGAGAAAGTAACGGAGACAAGTCAATGGGGGGCTCGGGGACCGGGGGGGGCCGAGCCCCCCAGAGCCAGGCTCTCCCTAACACTGTGCCCGGGGCCACTGCTCTCAGCTGCCAGGGGAGGGGTGACAGAGATCACGGGGGGGGGCCTCCAACCCCACAGAGAATAAGCACCGAGCCAGGACCAGAACAGAACAGCCCCCCCCAGCCCTGCCAGTGCCCCTCACTCACGACCTGCAGCCCCCCCAGCCCTGCTGGTGCCCCCCACTCCCGACCCGCACCCTCCTCAGCTCTGCTGGTGCCCCCCACTCCCGACCTGCAGCCCCTGTCCCCCCGGCTCTGCCGGTGCCCCCCACTCCCGACCTGCAGACCCACACAACTCTGCCAGTGCCCCCCACTCCCGACCTCCTGTCCCCCCAGCCCTGCCGGTGCCCCCCACTCACGACCCGCGCCCCCCCCAGCCCTGCCGGTGCCCCCCACTCCTGACCTCCAGCCCCCCCCAGCTCTGCCGGTGCCCCCCACTCCCAGCCTCCAGCCCCCCCAGCTCTGCCGGTGCCCCCCACTCCCGACCTCCTGCCCCCCCAGCCCTGCCGGTGCCCCCCACTCCCGACCTCCTGCCCCCCCAGCCCTGCCGGTGCCCCCCACTCCCGAGCTGCGGCCCCCCCAGTCCCGCCGGTGCCCCCCACTCCCGAGCTGCGGCCCCCCCGGTCCCGCCGGTGCCCCCCACTCCCGAGCTGCGGCCCCCCCAGTCCCGCCGGTGCCCCCCACTCCCGAGCTGCGGCCCCCCCGGTCCCGCCGCTGCCCCCCACTCCCGAGCTGCGGCCCCCCCGGTCCCGCCGCTGCCCCCCACTCCCGAGCTGCAGCCCCCCCTCTGCCAGCCCCGCCCCCACCCCCCAATGCGGAGGTCGCGGGACCGGAACCAGCCGCAGGGACCCCGCGCTCCGCAGTGGTGGGAGATGGACGCGCCCCCCCATTACCCCCCCCCGCACAGGCCCCGCCCCAACCCCCCCGCGGATCCGCCTCCCGGGCAGCCCCCGCCCCTTTATCCGCAGGCGTGAGCCGGGGGGGCCGCCTAGACCCGCCCCCGCCGAGACCCCCCTCCCCATGACACCCCCCCGCCGAGCTTCCCTCCTCTGCCCCCTCCCGCCGAGACCCCCCCCGCCCCCTGAGACCCCCCCGCCGGGCTTCCCCTCCCCCCGCCCCCTGAAACCCCCCCTCCCCCCGAGACCCCCCTCCCCCTGAGACACCCCTCCCCCGAGACCCCCCCGCCGGGCTTCCCCTCCCCCCTCCCCCGAGACCCCCCCTCCTCGAGACCCCCCCCGCCGGGCTTCCCTCCTCCGCCCCCTCCCGCCGAGACCCCCCCCGCAGCCGCCGGGCTCCCCCCCCCCCCGCCGGGCTCCCCCCCTCCCCTGAGACCCCCCCGCCGGGCTTCCCTCCTCCGCCCCCTCCCGCAGAGACCCCCCCGCCCCCGCCGGGCTCCCCCCCTCCCCTGAGACCCCCCCGCCGGGCTCCCCCCCTCCCGCCGAGACCCCCCCGCCCCCGCCGGGCCCCCCACGTGCCGCCCGGCCCCCACCTCCATGGTGCAGTTGGTCGCCTCCGCCATCTTGCGAGCGAAGCGCAGAGAGAGCGAAAGCCCCGCCCCCCGCCGCTTATACCGGGGGAGGGACCGGCCACGCCTCTCGGCTCCCATTGGGTCCCTGAGACAAAGCCCCGCCCCTCACTCTGGGTGTTGCCGTTGGGCCAGGAAGGTGTCACTTATCTGCCGAAGCCCGCCCACCACCATCAAGGGGCGCTCCTATTGGGTGACGGAGGTGGCACTCAGAGAACCGGGCCCGCCTCCCTAGCTAATACGCATTCTTATTGGGTGAAGGAGATGTCACTGAGAGTGCCCGCCCTCAAGCTCAGAGATGTATCTATTAGGGGAGGGAGATGTCACTTAGCATTCCAAGCCTAGCCTCACAGTCTAGTGGCGCTCCCATTGGGCAAAGGGGATGTCACTCACAATATTGCCCCACCCCATCCTCGCCAAGACAAACGCTAGTGGCCGCTAATCTTGCAGAGAGAAACGTCAATCACCTATTGAGCCCGGTGTCCTCCCTGCTGGCAGTGGCCAGTGCCAGGTGCCCCAGAGGGAGTGAACCCAGCGGGCAGTGATCACGTGACCCCCCGGGGCAGACAGGGCCAGGGACACGTTCCTCACCCAGCCTGGCTACTAGCCCCTGACGGGCTGAGCCTCCGGGAACGTCTCCAGTTCCCTCTCAAACCCGGTTCTAGTCCCAGCCTAACCCCCTGAGGCAGGGAGTTCCACAGGTTGCCGTGCGCTGCGTCCTGTCGCTTGTTCTAAACCTGCTGCCCGTTCATTTCATTGGGTGACCCCTGGTTCTTGTGTTATGGGAACAAGTAAATAACTTTCCTTATCCACTTTCTCCACATCACTCATGATTTTATAGACCTGTCATATCCCCCCTTAGTCTCCTCTTTTCCAAGCTGAACGGTCCCAGCCTCTTTAATCTCTTCTCATACAGGACCCTCTCCAAACCCTGAATCATTTTAGTTGCCTTTCTCTGAACCTTTTCTAGCGCCAGTAGATCTTTTATGAGATGAGGAGGCCACATCTGTACACAGAATTCGAGATGTGGGTGTACCGTGGATTTATATAATGGCAATAATATATTCTCCATCTTATTCTCTATCCCCTTTTTAATGATTCCGAACATCCTGTTTGCTTTATTGACCGTTGCTGCTCACTGCGTGGACGTCTTCAGAGAACTGTCCACGATGACTCCAAGATCTTTCCTGACTCGTAGCTAAATTAGCCCCCATCATGTTGTATGTATAGTTGGGGTTATTTTTGCCCATGTACATTACTTTACATTGATCTACATTACATTTCATTTGCCTTTTTGTTGCCCAATCATTTAGTTTTGTGGGATCTTTTTGAAGTTCTTCACGGTCTGCTTTGGTCTTAACTATCTTGAGCAGTCTAGTATCATCTGCAAACTTTGCCACCTCCCTGTTTACCCCTTTCTCCAGATCATTTATGAATACGTTGACTAGGATTGGTCCTAGCACTGACCCTTGGGGAACACCACTAGTTACCCCTCTCCATTCCGAAAACTTATCATTTATTCCTACCCTTTGTTCCCTGCCTTTTTTAACCAGTTCTCAGTCCATGAAAGGACCTTCCCTTTTATCCCATGGCAACTTAATTTACGCAAGAGCCTTTGGTGAGGGACCTTGTCAAAGGCTTTCTGGAAATCTAAGTACACTACGTCCACTGGATCCCCCTTGTCCACATGTTTGTTGACCTGTTCAGAGAACTCTAATAGATCAGTAAAACACGATTTCCCTTTACAGAAACCATGTTGACTTTTGCCCAACAATTTATGTTCTTCTATGTGTCCAACAATTTTATACTTAACTATTGTTTCGACTAATTAGCCCAGTACTGACGTTAGATTTACCGGTCTGTAATTGCCAGGATCACCTCTAGAGCCCTTTTTAAATATTGGCGTTACATTAGCTAACTTCCAGTCACTGGGTACAGAAGCTGATACAAGGGACAGGTTACAAACCCACGTTAATAGTTCCACAGTATCACATTTGAGTTCTTTCAGAACCCTTGGCTGAATGCCATCTGGTTCGGTGACTTGTTAACGTTACGTTTATCAATTAATTCCAAAACCTCGTCTAGTGACACTTCAGTCTGTGACAGTTCCTCAGATTTGTCACCTACAAAGGCCGGCTCAGGTTTGGGAATCTCCCTGACGTCCTCAGCCGAGAAGACTGTGCTCCCTGCCCAGGCACCCTGTGCGCCCCTAGCCCAGCCTTGCACACCTCACCCCACACACTGCAACTCTCTCTCTCCATCACGGCAGGCCCGTCTTCCTGCCCCACTCCCTCGCATCTCGGCGCCCCACCCCAGAGGGGACTGGCCTCCCACTAGCAGCAGGGCCCCCTCAGTCTGGGGGCAGGAGAGACATAAACACGCCAGGCACTTTAATATTAAAATATATTGAAAATTCTTGATATAAAAAAAAAATCACTTGCTCCCCACCACCCAAAACAAAAGTGTGGGGGGGGGGTCTCTCTGCTGGGGCCTCCCCAACCTGGTCATGCCCAGAGATTTTGTGGAGCGGATTTCTCCAGCGACCCCCACTCTCCCTGAGAATTGGGGGAGGGCTGGCTCAGTTTCCTGCCCTTCCCCCTGGACAGGTACCCTCTCCCCAAAGCCCCCCTCCCCCTCCCCCCACAGCTGCGCTCTGAATCCTCCCCACAAGGCGGATTCTGGGGAGGAAAGGGGGAGAGGCCAGTCTTGTGACACCCCCTCCGAGCTCCCTCGGGGCCAGGGGCTGCTAGTCCAGGAGCTCGAACATCTCGTCCTGTCCCGCGATGCTCTCCTTCCGGGGTGGGGAGAGAGATTAGCCCCTGTGATGGGGGGGGGGGGGTTTATCAGCTCCCCGAGCCCAAGAAAACCCACCCCAGGCTCACTATGAGCCAGGGGGTCAGCACCAGCCTGCCTCCAAGCCCCAATCAGCACCACATTTCCTGCTCGGAGTCCCCCCCCGCCACCCCCTGGCCCCCCAACATCATGTACGAAAGACCCTGGGGGGGCTCTGTACATCACCCATTCCCCCACAGGCACAGCTCCCCCCCTGATCACCCTGTACCCAGCCCCCTGGCACATTCTGACCCCAGCTTCCTGGTATTCCCAGCCCCCTGGCACATGCTGACCGCAGCCCCCAACCCCCCTTCCCTCCAGGCCCCCCCTTCCCAGCCCCTCAGCACACCCTGATCCCAGCCCCCTGGTACTCCCAGCCCCCCAGTACATGCTGATCCCAGCCCCCCGGCACACACTGACTCCAGCCCCCAACCCCCCTTCCCTCCAGGCGCCCCTCACCCCAGCCCCCCCTCCCTCCAGGTTTCCCCTTACCCAGCCGCCCTGCTGCTGCAGCCAGGGCACGAACATGTCCATGTACTGCAGGCTGTAGCCCATCAGCGTCTGCACCGGGTGGCTGTTGATTCCCGCCACCTTCCGCGTCAGCTCCATGGTCAGGGCCAGGCGGGTGAGCTGGGGGCTGGGGCTGCCCGGGTCGGCCCGCGCGGTGTAGGCCTCGGCCAGCCGGGAGAAGCTGCGGTACGACAGGCGGGACAGGGAACTGCGGAGCAGCGGGTCGGCCTCGATCTGTGGGGGGAGAGCCCAGGGCTGAGGTAGCAGGGGGCTGCGGGTCAGGCGTGAGGGGCTTCAGCAGGGCTTGGGGGAGCCCAGGGCTGCGCTGGCAGGGGCTGCGGGTCGGGAGTGAGGGGCACCGGCAGGGCTGGGCTGGCAGGGGCTGCGAGTCGGGAGTGAGGGGCACCGGCAGGGCTGGGCTGGCAGGGGCTGCGGGTTGGGAGTGAGGGGCACCGGCAGGGCTGGGCTGGCAGGGGCTGCGGGTCGGGAGTGAGGGGCACTGGCAGGGCTGGGCTGGCAGGGGCTGCGGGTCGGGAGTGAGGGGCACTGGCAGGGCTGGGGGGGGGCAGGGCTGGGCTGGCAGGGGCTGCAGGTCGGGAGTGAGGGGCATGGGCAGGGCTGGGCTGGCAGGGGCTGCGGGTCGGGAGTGAGGGGCACCGGCAGGGCTGGGCTGGCAGGGGCTGCGGGTCGGGAGTGAGGGGCACCGCGGGGCTGGGCTGGCAGGGGCTGCAGGTCGGGAGTGAGGGGCACCGGCAGGGCTGGGCTGGCAGGGGCTGCGGGTCGGGAGTGAGGGGCACCGCAGGGCTGGGCTGGCAGGGGCTGCGGGTCGGGAGTGAGGGGCACCGGCAGGGCTGGGCTGGCAGTGGCTGCGGGTTGGGAGTGAGGGGCACCGGCAGGGCTGGGCTGGCAGGGGCTGCGAGTCGGGAGTGAGGGGCACCGGCAGGGCTGGGCTGGCAGGGGCTGCGGGTCGGGAGTGAGGGGCACTGGCAGGGCTGGGCTGGCAGGGGCTGCGGGACGGGAGTGAGGGGCACTGGCAGGGCTGGGGGGGGGCAGGGCTGGCAGGGGCTGCAGGTCGGGAGTGAGGGGCACCGGCAGGGCTGGGCTGGCAGGGGCTGCGGGTCGGGAGTGAGGGGCACCGGCAGGGCTGGGCTGGCAGGGGCTGCGGGTCGGGAGTGAGGGGCACTGGCAGGGCTGGGGGGGGCTGGGCTGGCAGGGGCTGCAGGTCGGGAGTGAGGGGCACCGGCAGGGCTGGGCTGGCAGGGGCTGCGGGTCGGGAGTGAGGGGCACCGGCAGGGCTGGGCTGGCAGGGGCTGCGGGTCGGGAGTGAGGGGCACCGGCAGGGCTGGGCTGGCAGGGGCTGCGGGTCGGGAGTGAGGGGCACCGGCAGGGCTGGGCTGGCAGGGGCTGCGGGTCGGGAGTGAGGGGCACCGGCAGGGCTGGGCTGGCAGGGGCTGCGGGTCGGGAGTGAGGGGCACTGGCAGGGCTGGGGGGGGGCAGGGCTGGGCTGGCAGGGGCTGCGGGTCGGGAGTGAGGGGCACCGGCAGGGCTGGGCTGGCAGGGGCTGCGGGTCGGGAGTGAGGGGCACCGGCAGGGCTGGGCTGGCAGGGGCTGCGGGTCGGGAGTGAGGGGCACCGGCAGGGCAGGGCTGGGCTGGCAGGGGCTGCGGGTCGGGAGTGAGGGGCACTGGGTCAGTACCTCTTCGTTGATGACCCCGGCTTGCTCCTCCAGCAGAGCCACCAGTCTCCGTATCACCTGCTCCTTGTGTGTCTCGCTGGCCGGCTCCGGCGGGGCTGGGGGAGAGACACAGGCCTGTGACCCAGAGCTGCCTCCAGGGGGGCGGGGGGGTGGAGGACCAAGGTCCCCTGCTCACCTGGGGGCCCGGGGCCCAGCTCGGGGCTGAGGGGCCCGGCCATGACCCCAGGGGACAGGACCCCACTGGGAGTGCCTGGGCCGCTCCGCTGACGCTTCACCAGCCGGTCCAGTTTGCGGGCCACTCGGGCGTAGAACTCGGGGTCCTCGGCCACCCGGCCTGGGGAGAGAGCTGGGGTCAGAGCAGGGGAGGGGGGAGCCCAGACGCCTGGGTTCCATCCCCAGCAATGGGAGGGGTGTGGGGGCTAGTGGTTAGAGCGGGGGGGGCTGGGAGCCCGAACTCCTGGGTTCTCTCTTACCCAGAGGCGGAGGGTCCGGCTGTGCGGTCAGGGTGTCTGAGCAGTAGCAGGGGGTGACTGGAAGGGAGTTGGGGGGTGCGGAGAGAGGAGGCGGGGGCTCTGTCTCTTCCCGGGGGGGGCCCTTCCTCCGCAGCACGCCCCTGAAGGAAAACCCCCGGCCGTGCTTGGGGCGCCCCTCCCCCCCTTCCTTCGGCCCTTTGCGGGGCTCTGCCCCGGGGGGGTCCCGGCGGGGGCTGATCCGTCGCAGCAGCAGCCGCTTCATGCTGGTCTTAAAGCCGTGCTTGCGCTCTTCCACCCGGCTGATCTCTTCGTGCAGGGGGGTCCAGGCCCCCCCTGGGGCGGGCGCCCCCCTCAGCTCCACAGGACGCCTGCAGAGAGTCGGGGGCAGGGAGCTCTTCCCCAGAATGAGTCTGCTGCCCCCCACAGCACATCCCCTCTCCCCTGGTATAGCCCCTCTCCCCCATCCCCCCATGTCCCCCCACCCTGTATGTCCCCCATCCCCCCTCCTGTGCACGTCTCCCCTCCCCCTGCCCCCCATGCCCACATATCCCCCCACCCTGTATGTGCCCCCTCCCCAGCCCTCCACCCTTTCCCGCATATCCCTCCCCTGCACCCAGACACCTCCCATCCCCACCTCCTCCCCACCTGCCGATCCCCCCCAACTCCATCAGCTCTGCCCCCCCCGCAATGCCCTCCCTTCCTGCATGCTCCCGGGGGGGGGGTGAGCCCCGCCCCTTACCTGTGTGCGTAGCAGTGGGGGTCATGGTAGCTGCCCCCCACGTGCCCCAGGGGGGGCCTCTGGCCCAGCGCCCCCCGCAGGAAGGCCTCCAGCACGAGCCGGGTCTCCTCCTGCAGCCGGCCGCGCTGCTCGGGGGGGGCCGCCATGGCCCTGCCTGGGGGGGCAAGGGGGGGTCAGACACGGGGCGAGGGGGAAATCTCTGTCCAGCCCCCCCGGACACAACCCGGGCGACTCCCTGCCCAGCGGGGGGGGGGTGACGCGCCGGGCTCCAGCCGCGATTCGCAGAGCCAAGTTCAAGGCCACCCCGGATCGCACCTGTACGGGGGGGGGCAGAATCTAGGCGGGGGGGGGCGGGGCGGGAAAATGTGTCACTCAACCCTCCCCCCACTTACCTCGCCCCTTTCCACCCCCCCCAGCAACTACCCCCGCCCCGCCCCGCCCAACTTTCCCAGGCGGGGGGGGGAGGGGCGCCCGAAACTTTCTGAGCAGCAGGAAACCGAGGAGGCACCGCCCCGTGAGAGGGCGGAGCTTAGAGGAGGGGGCGGGGCCCATAATCCACGCCTCTGGCGCGTCCATTGGGCGCGATATGCAAATGAGAAGAAGGGGTGGGGCCTTGTTTATTTGCATATCTAGAAACCAATCCGCCCCGCCCCTTTCCACGCCCGGGGCTCCTTGGACCTTCTGGGAGGAGAACCCAGGAGTCCTGGCTCCCAGCCCCCTGCTCTAACCACCAGCCCCCACTCCCCTTCCAGAGCCGGGGAGAGAACCCAGGAGTCCTGGCTCCCAGCCCCCCTCTCTAACCACTGGATCCCACTCCCCTCCCAGAGCCAGGGATAGAACCCAGGAGTCCTGGCTCCCAGCCCTCACTCCCCTAACCCACCAGCCCCCATTCCCCTCCCAGGGTCAGGGAGAGAACCCAGGAGTCCTGGCTCCCAGCCCCACTGCTCTAACCCACCAGCCCCCACTTCCCCCCCAGGGCCAGGGAAAGAACCCAGGAGTCCTGGCTCCCAGCCCCCACTCCCCTAACCCACTAGCCCCCACTCCCGTCCCGAGCTGGGGAGAGAACCCAGGAGTCTGGGCTCTGGGAGGGAAGAGGCGCTAGTGGTTAGAGCAGGGGGAGGAGCTGGTGTCCCAGGGTAACCCCGGCCCCTCGGTCCCCCAGGCTGGCGCTGCTCACCCAAGATGGGGTTGCTGGGGTACAGCGACATAGGGCACCAGAGTGGGCAGTGGGGGGCTGGGCAATAGGGGGCCAGGCTGAGCAGTGTGGGGCCGGGCAGTGCGGGGCTGGTCGGCAGCAGAGAGATGCGCGTGTCCGTGTCCGTCCTGCCCCGGGCCCGGGAGGCGACTGGCGGGGGAGGGGGTGTTCCAAGGGGTGTCGAGGAGCAGCTGACACCGGGCGAGACAGAGGCTGCTTCATGCATGACTGTGCGTGTTACACGCGTGCCCAGCCGTGCGTGTTACACGTGAGCCCAGCCGTGCGTGTTACACGCGTGCCCAGCCGTGGGAGCAGCCGCTCTGCGCCCCAAGCCCATGCCCCTGTCACACGCCCCCGACCCCGTCTGCAGCCTGTGCCCTCCCCCATGGCCGGGGGGGATAATAGTGCATGCAGCCCCCGTGTGACACCCGCTCCTGGGCACCCAGGCAGTGCACCATGGCGCACGGCTGCTGTGGGCACAGAACAAGACCAGGCCTCACAGCCTGGCTAGTTCACATCACCCAGAGCCAGGCGCATCTTGGAGCCAGGCGAGGGGACCCTGTATGCCCAGCCCCCCGCACCCCACCCGAGGGGTCCCCGTATACCCAGCCCCCCGTGCCCCACCCGAGGGGTCCCCGTATACCCAGCCCTGTGCCCCACCCCGAGGGAGACCCTGTATACCCAGCCCTCGACCCCAGAGGAGTCCCCATATACCCAGCCCCCGATGCCCCCCCCGGGGGTCTTCATATACCCAGCTCCCGTACCCCACCCCAGGGGGGACCCCGTATACCCAGCACCCACAGCCCCACCCCAGAGGTGGCTGCATCTCCTGGATGGCTTCTGTCGAGGGGGGGCGTGGAGGCCTGGGGTGATGCTGCCCCTCCCGGCCCCAGATCTCATGAGCTGAACTCCCAGCCGCCCCACAATCAGCTGGGGGGAAAGGGGGGGGCTGCGCCCGCCTCCGGCCTCGGGGGAAGGAACCGGCACAGACACAACCTGGAAAAAAGTTTGTGCATCACGTGACGTGCTGGGGCGGGGAGTCATGTGACCGGGGGGGGGGCGGATTCCATTTCTCTGAGCCGCTTCCTTGTGCGGAGGGTGCCAGGCAGGTACCGGGGGGGCCCCACTCCCAGCCCCCAACGGGGACGGGCCCCGCCCCCAGTCCTTGCCCCCCAACCCAGCCCCCCAGAGGGGTCAGGCCCCGCCCCCAGTCCTTGCCCCCCAACTCAGCCCCCCTAGAGGGAACGGCCCCCCCATTCCCTGCCCCCCAACCCAGCCCCCCTAGAGGGGACAGACCCCACCCCCATTCCCTGCCCCCCCGAGGGGACAGGCCCCACCCCCATTCCCTGCCCCCCAACTCAGCCCTTGCCCTGGGTGTGAGCCACCCCCTCCAGGGACAGGCCCTGCCCCCATTTCCTGCCCCCCAACTCAGCCTTTGCCCTGGGTGAGAATCAGCCCCCCCATTCCCTGCTCCCCAACTGAGCCCCCCCAGAGGGGACAGGCCCCAGGCCCCATTCTCTGCCCCCCCTGAGGGGACAGGCCCCACCCCCATTCCCTGCCCCCCAACTCAGCCCCTGCCCTGAGTGGAAGCCCCCGCAGGGGACAGGCCCTACCCCCATGTGCCCCCCTCTCTCCCCTAGGCGGCGCCGGCCCGGCGATGGGGACCCCGAAGCCGCTGATCGTGCCGTGGCTGCGGAGGAAGCTGGACGAGGGATGCTACCCGGGCGTGAGGTGGCTGGACCAGGGGCGCACCCAGTTCCGGGTGCCCTGGAAACACGGGCTGCGGCAGGACGCCTCCACCGAGGACTTCCAGCTATTCCGGGTAACCCCCCCTCCCAAGCTGGAGATCCCCCCTTCCCAGCCCCTCTGCACCCACAGATCCGGGGGGGAGGGTGGCAGGATGGTTCCTCGCCCCCCTCATCCATGGTGACCCATATACCCAAATCTCCCGTCTTTGCCAATGATGGTGCCGGGGGGGACCCCCAATGGGCAGCTCTGAACTGCTCCTGACTCCCCCAAGTGGCCGGGTTTAGACCCCTGAGACCGGATTCCCCACGTCCAGTAGCAGAGAGTTCCCCAGGCTGGTGCCCTGTGGTCCCCCCTGTCCCCCCTCCCCACGCCAGGACCCTTCCCCCTCCCTGAATGGCTCCCCGGTCAGGCATTGGGCTGGGGGGGGCGGGGCTGTGAGCTTGGAGACCAGTCACTTCGAAGCCCTCATGCCCTCCTGGGGGGGGTGTGGAAAAGTGAGCTCTAGGGGATGCCCATCATCCCCCACCCCAAAGCCTCCTCTAGGTCTGTCCAGCTGCCAGGTACCTACATCTCTTCCCCCCTCAACCCCCCAGGACTGGGCCATTGACAGCGGCAGCTACCGGCCAGACCACGATGCCCCCGCACCCTCCGTCTGGAAACGCAACTTCCGCTCCGCCCTGAACCGGAAGCCGGGGATCCAGGTGCTCCGGGATCACAGCTCAGACTCCGCCGACCCCCACAAGATCTATGAGATCCTGCCCAAGGGAGGCCGGGGAGGTGAGGGGCTAGCGGGGGAGCCCAGGGCTGGGGGAGCAGGGGCTGCGGGTCAGGAGTGAGGGGCACCGCCAGGGCTGGGGGGAGCCTGGGGCTGGGGGAGCAGGGGCTGTGGGTCAGGAGTGAGGGGCACTGCCAGGGCTGTGGGGAGCCTGGGGCTGGGGGTCGGGAGTGAGGGGCACCGCCAGGGCTGGGGGGAGCACAGGGCTGGACTGGCAGGGGCTGCGGGTCGGGAATGAGGGGCACCGGCAGGGCTGGGAGGGGAGCAGGGGCTGCAGGTCAGGAGTGAGGGCCACCAGCAGGGCTGGGAGGGGAGCAGGGGCTGCGGGTCGGGAATGAAGGGCACCGCCAGGGCTGGGGGGAGCTGGGGGAGCAGGGGCTGCGGGTCGGGAGTGAGGGGCACCGCCAGGGCTGTGGGGAGCCTGGGGCTGGGGGTCGGGAGTGAGGGGCACCACCAGGGCTGTGGGGAGCCTGGGGCTGGGGGTCGGGAGTGAGGGGCACCACCAGGGCTGGGGGGAGCACAGGGCTGGACTGGCAGGGGCTGTGGGTCGGGAATGAGGGGCACCGCCAGGGCTGGGGGGAGCCTGGGGCTGGGGGAGCAGGGGCTGTGGGTCAGGAGTGAGGGGCACTGGCAGGGTCAGGGCTCGTCTGGCAGGGGCTGCAGGTCTGGAGTGAGTGGCACGGGTGGGGCTGTGCCCAAATCGTGGCTCTGTCCTCCCCCCCCAGGTGCGGACGAGGCCCCCAGTGCTGCTGTGGGGGGCACCGAGGCTGACGCGAGCAGCCAGCTCCTGGACAAGTCGGGGGGCGGCTTCTCCTCCAGCCAGGTCAGTGCTCCCCCAGGGCCGGGGGTGGGAGGAGCCAGGGCACAGAGCAGCCTGGGTCAGGGCATGGGGTTGAGGAAGGGGCAGCTCTGGCTGGCTCGGGGGGGGTATGGAGGGGAATGGTGGGTACTGGGGGGCCCTTCCCCTTAGTGACACCCCAAATTCTGCACCGCCCCCCCCAGGATGAGGAGCTGGACGACATTCTGAATGCACTGGCCCTCTCCAGCCCCGACGAGGGTGAGTGCCCCCGGGGGAGGTGGCAGGGCTGGAGGCCGGGGTGATGGGCACCCTTGGAGCCAGTCCCAGCTCTGAGTGAACAGCCCCTGCCCCAGGTCTGGCCGCACCAGGCTTTGCACAGAACCCAGGAGTCCTGGCTGGTCCCCACTCCCCTCCCAGAGCCAGGGAGAGAACCCAGGAGTCCTGGCTGGTCCCCACTCCCCTCCCAGAGCCAGGGAGAGAACCCAGGAGTCCTGGCTGGTCCCCACTCCCCTCCCAGAGCCAGGGAGAGAACCCAGGAGTCCTGGCTGGTCCCCACTCCCCTCCCAGAGCCAGGGAGAGAACCCAGGAGTCCTGGCTGGTCCCCACTCCCCTCCCAGAGCCAGGGAGAGAACCCAGGAGTCCTGGCTTGTCCCCACTCCCTTCCCAGAGCCAGGGAGAGAACCCAGGAGTCCTGGCTGGTCCCCACTCCCCTCCCAGAGCCAGGGAGAGAACCCAGGAGTCCTGGCTTGTCCCCACTCCCTTCCCAGAGCAGGGAGAGAACCCAGGAGTCCTGGCTGGTCCCCACTCCCCTCCCAGAGCCAGGGAGAGAACCCAGGAGTCCTGGCTGGTCCCCACTCCCCTCCCAGAGCCAGGGAGAGAACCCAGGAGTCCTGGCTGGTCCCCACTCCCCTCCCAGAGCCAGGGAGAGAACCCAGGAGTCCTGGCTGGTCCCCACTCCCCTCCCAGAGCCAGGGAGAGAACCCAGGAGTCCTGGCTCCCAGGCCCCCCCCAGCATTGGCCTTGTCACTTGGGAGAAGCTGCACCAGCCCCCAGGTTGGTCGCCTGGCCCTGGGACGCTCCCTTCACTCCGACGTGGGCGGCGTGTTCTCCAGCCCCCCCAGTGCTCAGGGCCCTCCTGCCCCCTCCCCGGGGAGAAGGTGGAGCCCCGAAGCGGTGCCGGCAGGCCAGGGTCAGGCCCAGCCGCAAAGCCCCCACTCGGTGCCTGGCACTGCAGGGACCCCCCAACACCGCAGGGACCCCCCGTGATTGCCCAGAACACCCGGGGCACCCAGCTGAGGAGACGGCCTGGACCCATCGGCGCCGGAGGGTTCGTCCCTGGCCCTGGGGTCGCCAGGCTTCTCCCACCGGGTCCTGCATCGTGTCGGCCGGCTAGGAACCGCCCCCCCCGGAGCCCTGCCTGAGATGGGGAGAGAACCCAGGAGTCCAGGCTCCCAGCCCACCCCCACCCCCCAACTATTTGACTTTCTGTTCCAGATGCTCCTGGCCCAGCACGAGCACCAGGTGCCTCATATGCCAGTGACGCAGCAACAGGTGGGTAAATCCCCATCTGTGCCCCCCACCCCACCAGCCCTCCCAGTGCCCCTCACTCCCGACCCGCAGCCCCCTGATAGCCTGGCCCTGTCCCCCCCCAGCCCTGCCGGTGCCCCTCACTCCCGACCCGCAGCCCCCTGATAGCCTGGCCCTGTCGCCCCACAGCCCTGCTGGTGCCCCCCACTCTCGACCCGCAGCCCTGCCCTGGGTGCCGTCCCTCACCGGTGCCCTTTCTCCCCCTAGGGGGTGCCCTTTCGCTGGGGTTCGGGGATTTCCCTCCCCTGGAGCCGGCCCCCAGCTCCCTGGAGCAGCTGCTGGGGTCCAACGTGCTGAGTGAGTGACCTGGCGCCCTCCACTGGCCACTGCTGGGGCTGTAGGGGTGGGGGATGGTCAGGACCCCTCCTCCGCCCTGTGCTGCACCCACATCTCTGGGGCAAGGGGGGCAGCAGGAGCAGTGAGGGTAGGTCTGGCACACGGGGGGGAGGGGGCTATGGCTGCTACTAGTGTATCATGGGGGTACGAGTAGCTGTGGGGATTTATGGGGCTACTGGGGGGCTCTGGCTGTTATGTGGGGATCAGGGGGCATTGGGGAGTTGCTGGGGGGCTCTGGCTGTTATGTGGGGATCAGGGGGCATTGGGGAGTTGCTGGGGGGCTCTGACTGTTACAGGGGGATCATGGGGGGCTGCTGGGGGCTCTAGCTGTTAATGGGGGATCAGGGGCATTGGGGGGTTGCTGGGGGCTCTGGCTGTTATGGGGGGATCAGGGGGCATTGGGGAGTTGCTGGAGGGCTCTGGCTGTTACAGGGGGATCATGGGGGGGCTGCTGGGGGCTCTAGCTGTTAATGGGGGATCAGGGGCATTGGGGGGTTGCTGGGGGCTCTGGCTGTTATGGGGGGATCAGGGGGCATTGGGGAGTTGCTGGAGGGCTCTGGCTGTTAAGGGGGCTCAGGGGGCATTGGGGGGTCTGCTGGGGACTCTGGCTGTTACTGGGGGGCTGTTGTCTCCCGCTTCACTCTCTCTCTCCCTGCAGTGACGTTTTTTGAGGTGCGGGTTTATTACCGGGGGCACCTCGTGCTGCAGACGCTGGTCTCCAACCCGCAGGGCTTCCGGCTGGTGCCCCCCAGCCCTGGGCCCAGCCCCTACCCCGAGCTGGCGGACGTGGTGCTGCCCGAGCCTGGGATGCTGCCGGACTGGGTGCAGGCCTCGTACACGGCCCGGCTGCTGCAGGGGCTGGGGGCCGGGGTGCGGCTGCAGGTGGAGGGACCTGCCCTCTGCGCCACCCGCCTGGGGCGCCTCCACGCCTACTGGGGGCGCACGGAGACCCCCGAGCCGGGGGCCGAAGGCGGGGAGCTGTCCAAGGAGGGGTGCACCCCCCTCTACGACCTGCCGCGCTTCGTCAGAGGTACAGGGAAGAGGGAGCCCCCCAAGGGGTGCGGCGGGGGGGCCCTGTGGGGACCCTTGCCCCCCCACCTGGCTGATGATCCCCCTTTTGCCCCCAGAGCTCATCTGCTTCATGGAGGGGCAGGGCAGCTCCCCCACCTACGAGCTGTGGCTCTGCCTGGGGGAGGCCTGGCCGGACACGGGGCGCTCTTGGAAAAAGAAACTCATCATGGTGCAGGTAGGAATCTGGCCCCCTCCCTCCCTCTCCCAGGCCTGCTGGGGGGGCAGGGGGATTCCCTCCTGTCCTCCCCCCCCCATAAAGAGTGGCTGAGGGCGTTTGGCCCTGGGGGAGAGGGGGGCTTGTCCATGGGGAAGTGGACAAAACGGGCGGAAATCCTGCCCCAGAGCGACCAGAAGCCACAGCTCTGCCGCTCCCCATGGGGCTGGGGGGGGGGGCTGGCACCGGCTGGGTTTAGGTGGTACTGAGCTGGCTCCAGCCGCTTAGCCCTAGGAATCAGTTCAGGAGGGGGGCTGGGAATCCCGCAAACACCAACTCTCTCCCCCGCCCCCCAGGTGGTGCCCACAGCCCTGCAGACCCTGCACCAGCTGAGCCAGGCTGGGGGGGCGTCCTCGCTGCGGGCGGAGGAGCTGGACCTGCGCATCTCGGACTCGCTGGGGGAGGCCGGGCTGCTGGGGGCCCTGCGGGACTGGGAGGAGCGGATGGAGAGCCAGCCCTACGGCTAGCCGGACGCTCGCGCTCCCCCTCCCAACCGAACCCAGGCGTCCGGGACAGAGCCCTGGGCTTCACCCACCTTGTCTGTACCATCAGGCCACTCTGGGGTGGGGCCGCCTGGTTCTCGGAGCCCCATGGGGCTAGAAAGGCCAAGGATCAGCTGCTCCAAGCCCTCGTCCATCCCAGACAGGTGTCTCCCCGGCCTCCTGGGCACCTCCCTCGCCCCGGCCGTCGTCGGACTTTTCTTACCCCCTTAGGACGCTTTTCCTCTCGCTCGGCCGTGCCCGAGGGTGAAGGCGTCGCCTCTTGTCCTGCCCTCTGGGGCAGCGAGAACAACGGGCCCCCAGCTGGCGTTTTTGTGGCAGCCTTTCAAGCCACCTCTTCTCCGAACGTCACACATGCAGGGCTCCCGCTGCCTTCTGCACTGGGGGACCGGACTTGGACACGGGACTCCAGCCGAGGCCTCACCGGAGCCGTGCGGAACGATCGCACCCCCGGGGGGGGGATTCTGCACCAAGCTATTAACAAGTCTGGTTTCAAATTCTGCCTGTTTTTGTCTGTCAAAATAACACCCTCTAATCATGCCACTTTCACGGATTTTGGTCATTTATTTCAAAATACCGGTCGGCACGTCCGTCGGTAACAATACAGACCCCCCCCCCCAAGAGAAAAGGGACTCGGGAACTGGTGTTCTGACAAATCAATTCCTTACTCAGCAAATCAATACAGAAACGCGAGTAGATTCGTTCCAACGCCACAGCAGAGCCGTATTTCCCGCTGCGCCGAGGCTCGGGGAGTTGGGGTAATGGAGGAGCGGAGGGAGAGGGAAGGAGCCTTCGAGTGAACCTGGAGGGTTGTGGGTGGGAAAAATATGGAACAGGGTTTGGGGTGGGGGGGCGGATGGACTGTTAGGGAGTTGGGGAGGCTCCCCTGTGCAGACCATGGCTGACCCCTAGGCTCTCCCATCCAGACAAGCACATCTGCCCCCAATCCTATGTGTCCCTGCACCCCCCATCCCTGTGGCCCTGCAGCACCCTCCCATTCAGCCCAGTGCTGTCACCCCACTAGCTCCTGAGCCCCCCACACTAGTCATTCTGAACCCCCCCCCCCGTGACCCCCGCAGCAGTCCCACCTGCCCCGCACTGGCTGTCCAGAAGGTATTTTCTGTGCCCGGCGTGAACGCGGTGCAGGATCCCCCAGGAGCCGCTCACCTCCCGGGACTTGCCTGCTGTGCCACTGGGAACACAAACCTAAACCTGCCTTTGCAGCGTCGCGTTGCTGACTCACGCTGCAGCCAGGATCTGCCCCAACTCCCGGCTCTCTCCCTGCAGGGCCGCTGCCAAGCCACGCACCCCCCATCCTGTACTGGTGCAGCAGGGTGCTCTTCCCTCCGTGCAGCACCTGACACTTGTCTCCGCTGCATTTCGTGGTGCCGCCTAGAGCCCAGTTCTCCCATTTACCAAGATCCCTCAGCCTTGGCTCTGTCCTCCGAGGGGCTGGCAACCTCCCAGCTTCGTGTCAGCAGCAGATTGGAGCCGCCGGCTCTGGATCCCCACAGCCAGCTCGTTAACACCGGCCCCAGCACAGGTCCCCGCCGAACCCCACCTGGGGCCTGTCCATCGTTCCCTTTGCGCTTGGCTAAGCAATTCCGCAGCCCGCAGCTCTCCAGCTGCCTTAGCAGACTGACGTCCAGGGACGCGACGTCCACCGTATCCCCCGCCACCAAACCGCTTCCTGTGCCGGGGAGGAAATCCAGCTCCTTGGGCAGCGTCGGGTCCTGGTGAATCCCAGCCCCTGCTCCTCCAGAGGTCGCAGACAAGGTTTGCCCAGGGACCGAAGTCTGGCTGACTGGGCTGGGGTTCCCCGGCGCCGCCTTCTGCCCCCTTTAAAGACGGACACCGCGCCGGCCCTGCTCCGGGCTGCTGGGACTCCCCCAGGAGCCGCGTTTGCCACTCTCGGCTCTGAGGTTCGTCCAGCCTCTGGCCTCGCTGACTTGAATTCGTTCCAATTGGCCAGATCGCGGCCGACTCGCCCTGAGCTGCGCCTGGGGTAACGGCACTAGGAAGCCGGGAGCGAAGCCAGCAGGGAGCAGCGCCGCCGTCCCATCCTCTCCCGTTCCCAGCTCCCCCCACGCCCCCGGCTCTCCTGAGTGCGCCCCCACGCTCCCACCATGGCCATGGGGCCTTCCTTGGCCACATGCCCCCCTCCATTTATCCGGGGACCGCTCTGGGGTGGGGCACGGTTCTAGGGGGAACCCGACATGGGATGTGGCCCCTCTGGAGTGGGTTTGGGGGCTGGTGTTCCCGGGGGTGGGGGGGAGAGAACCTGCTCCAGGAACAGGTGGGGAACTCCTTGTGCCTTGGTTGGGGGGCAGCCTCCAACCCTGCCCCCTGGAGCCAGCCCCCCAGACCTGCTATCACGTGTCCCCTGCCCCAAGAAGATGATCCAGAGCCAAGTGGCTAACGCAGTTTATGAAGAGACAGAAGGAAGATACAGAGATGGGGGGCAGAGAGATGGGGCGCACCAGCTGTGGAGGGGCATCTCAACCCAGAGAGCTGCTCCCCCTAGGGCAGCTGGGGGTCAGAGGGGGGGAGGGCTGGATGAGAGATTCCCCGGGGGGAGGAATCCAAATAAAAACATGCTAACATGAGTAAAGTGGGGGAAGTCGAGGGGACAGTAGCCCACAAACAGGCCCCCTCCCCAGCCAGGCTCACCCCCCCGATATGTACAGAGTAAAACTTCCTGTTTAAAACCATTCAGAGTCTGGGGGGCCTGGGGGGAGGCCATGAGCACCCCCCTCCCTTTGCATAAGGGGGTCCGAGTCAGCTAGAGACGCAGATGGGGGGGCGGGCCCCCTGCCAGGCTCAGAGGGGGGGCATGGGTAGCGAGGCCTTCTCCAGCCCCCCCAGGTCCTTGGGCCCCCCCGGCTCCTCCTCCATACGGCGGCCGTGTTTCCGGAAGTACTTGTAACGCTGGACGTAGGCCCGCACCAGGTTGTTCACCTTCACCGGGTTGATTTCCCCGCTCTTGCTGTGACAGATCTGGGGGGGACAGAATGGGAGTCAGTGGGGGGGGGACCCAGCCGCAGCCCCCACAGCCCGCGGGTGCCCCGCAGCCCCACCTTGTGCACCGCTTTGCGCAGGATGTCCTTGTATTCCTCCTTGGTGATCTCCTTCTTCTGGTAGTACGGCTTGATGGCCAGTTTCACCTCCTCCACCGCCCGCTCCTGTGTGTGCAGCTTCTTCAGGTACTGGGGGGGGAGCAGGGGTCAGCACACCGGGGAGGGGGTCCCCCAGCTCGCAGCCCCGGACAGACCCCACCACCGCCAAGCTCACGACCGACCCAGTGCATTGTGGGTCACCCCCCAGCTCACAGCCCGGGACGGACCCCACCACCGCCAAGCTCACGACCGACCCAGTGCATTGTGGGTCACCCCCCAGCTAACAGCCCGGGACGGACCCCACCACTGCAAAGTTCACGACCGCCCCAGTGCATTGTGGGTCCCCCCAGCTCACAGCCCGGGACAGACCCCACCACCACCAAAGCTCACGACCGCCCCCAGCTCACAGCCCGGGACAGACCCCACCACTGCCAAGCTCATGACTGCCCCAGTTCATTGTGGGTCCCCCCAGCTTGCAGCCCCGGACCCCACCACCGCCAAGCTCACGACCGCCCCAGTGCATTGTAGGTCACCCCCCAGCTCACAGCCTGGGACAGACCCCACCACTGCAAAGCTCACGACCGCCCCAGTGCATTGTGGGTCCCCCCAGCTCACAGCCCGGGACAGACCCCACCACCACTGCAAAGCTCACGACCGCCCCAGTGCATTGTGGGTCCCCCCAGCTCGCAGCCCCGGACAGACCCCACCACCACCGCCAAGCTCATGACTGCCCCAGTGCATTGTGGGTCCCCCCAGCTCGCCGCCCCGGACAGACCCCACCACCACCGCCAAGCTCATGACCGCCCCAGTGCATTGTGGGTCCCCCCAGCTCACAGCCCCGGACAGACCCCACCACCACCGCCAAGCTCATGACCGCCCCAGTGCATTGTGGGTCACGCCTCAGCCTTGCCCCACCTCGGTGCTCAAACAAGGGCCCCCCCGTCACTAACCTTATCGGTGTCCCCACGCCCGTCGGAGCTGGTGCTCCCATCCCGCTTGCCCAGGTCGCTGCCGGAGCCGGTGCCAAAGAGCGTCCCGCTGCCAGCACCCGCCGAGGCTGGGCCGAGGGTGCAAGGCAGCCCGGTGGGGGTCGGGGGGGTGGAGCTGCAGCCCCCCAAGGGCAGGGAGCTGTGCAGCAGGTAGGGGGCGGCCGTGTGGGAGGGAGGCGGCGTGGGTGCCTGGGAGCCCACTAGGGACGTGGAGGGTTTGGTGTGACTCAGGATCTAGGGGGAGAGAAAGTGATTAGCCTCAGGGTGGGGCGCGGGGGCTGGGTATACGGGGACCCCTCAGCCAGTGCTGGCGCGTGGCTCCCCTGGGGCGGGGCGCAGGGGCTGGGTATACGGGGACCCCTCACCCAGTGCTGGCACGTGGCTCCCCCGGGGTGGGGCGCGGGGGCTGGGTATACGGGGACCCCTTGCCCGATGTGGAGACAGGGCCCCTCCAGGGGGGCAGGGTAGAGGGGGGGTCGGGAGCAGACAATCGTCCACGTGGGGCTTCAGCCAGGACGCCGGTTTCCCGGCCAACTCTGGGCTCAGTGTGACAACTGGTGTCATGACATGGCTGGAGAGCGCCCCCTAGTGCCCCGCCCCCTGCCGCCCAGCGCCCCCTAGCGCCCCACCCCGCCCCCTGCAGCACGGCGCCCCCTAGTGCCCCGCCCCCTGCCGCCCAGCGCCCCCTAGCGCCCCGCCCCGCCCCCTGCAGCCCAGCGCCCCCTAGTGCCCCGCCCCCTGCCGCCCAGCGCCCCCTAGCGCCCCGCCCCGCCCCCTGCAGCACGGCGCCCCCTAGTGCCCCGCCCCCTGCCGCCCAGCGCCCCCTAGCGCCCCGCCCCGCCCCCTGCAGCCCAGCGCCCCGCTCCCTGCAGCACAGCGCCCCCCAGCGCCCCGCTCCCTGCAGCACAGCGCCCCCTTGCGTTACACAGGGACACTGGCCCAGCCCCACTGGCCAGGGAGAGCTCCCCCTACTGCCCTGCCCCGCTCCCTGCAGCATAGAGCCCCCTACTGCCCTACCCTGCTCCCTGCAGCTCAGCGCCCCCTACTGCCCTGCCCCGCTCCCTGCAGCACAGCGCCCCCTAGCACCACACGGGGACACCGGCCAAGAAGAGCGCCCCCTAGTGCCCTGCCCCGCTCCCTGCAGCACAGTGCCCCCTAGTGTTACACAGGGACACTGGCCCAGCCCCACTGGCCAGGGAGAGCTCCCCCTACTGCCCTACCGTGCTCCCTGCAGCTCAGCGCCCCCTACTGCCCTGCCCCACTCCCTGCAGCACAGCGCCCCCTAGCATCAGACGGGGACACTGGCCCAGCGCCCCCTATTGCCCTGCCCCACTCCCTGCAGCACAGCGCCCCCTAGCATCAGACGGGGACACTGGCCCAGCGCCCCCTATTGCCCTGCCCCGCTCCCTGCAGCACAGCGCCCCCTAGCGCCACACGGGGACACCGGCCAAGGAGAGCGCCCCCTACTGCCCTGCCCTGCTCCCTGCAGCACAGCGCCCCCTAGTGCCGCCCGGGGACACTGGGCCCAGTCCTGCAGCCAGGCAGAGTGCCCCCTACCTGGTTGGTGGCCTGGATCAGTTCATGGGCCTTGGCCCGGCTTGCCAGGTTGGCTTCCTCCATCTTGAAGAGCAGGGCGGTCACTGGGTGAGAGATGGGGGGGGGGGGGGGCAGAGCTGGGGTAGCCCTCACCCCACTGCTTCCCCCACGACCCCCCAAGCATTGGCAGACCCAACCCCCATGCCCTGCCTCCCCCATCCTGGGCTGGAGCTCCCCCTCTGCCCCCCACCCCCCAGCCAGCCCCCTCCCCGTCACCTACGTGCCAGGACGCCGCTTGTGGTGCAGTCCACGCCCCCCTGCAAGTTCCAGGCCATGGGGGCCGGGGGCGGGGGCAGGGCGCAGGCAGGCTCCTCCTTGGGCTCGGAGCGGCTGTCGGCCTGGGGCTCGCCCGCCGGTGCCCTCTGCTGCTCGCCAGGCGCGGGCATGGCCGCCTCCTCGCCCCCGAAGGAGACCTCGGGCGTCTTGCAGCTGCTGTCCACCGTCTGCGAGTCGGGGGTCAGTTCCTGCTCGGCCGGGGCGGGCGGCGGCTTGGGCGGGGGGCTGAGTGGGGAGCCGGCGCCCCCCGTCGGCTCTGGGGTGGGGGCGGGCGGGCTCCCGGCCCCCTGGCTGCAGCTGTCGGCCTTCGACTTCTTCAGCCCCGTCTTGCCTTTCAGTTTCTTCTTCTTGGCCCCCGAGGGCCCCTTGGCCTTGGCCCCCGGCCCCTTGGCCTTCTTCAGCCCCGTCTTGGCCTTCAGCCCTTTGAGCTTCTTGGCCTTCCCGCCCGGCTCCTTGGCCGGCTCTGCCTTGGCCTCGGCCCCGGGCCCCTTCTCCTCCGGCTTGAGGAAGGGCGAGCGGCTCTCCTTGTCCCGGCTGAATTTGATGCCGATGGAGCCGCCTTCCTTGCCGGAGACCGTGGTGCTGCTGACGCCCTCGCGGATCAGCACCGCCACCTTGGACTGCAGCTTGACCTTGCGGCCTGAGCCGCCCGCCTTGCCGCTGTCCTTGTGCCCGGCCTTGGCTTTCCGGGGGGGCTTCTCCCGCTCCGGCCGCGACTTCTCCTTCTCCGCCTTGCCCACCTCGGGCGCCGACCGGCCTGGCGCCTCCTTGAACCTCTTCTTGGACTTCTCGCGGGGCGCGGGGCGCTCCTCTGGGTACCCCCGCTTCCTCTCCTTCTCCTTGGGCGGCTTGGCCTCCTCCTCCGGCCGCTCCTTGCGGGGCAGCCCCCCTTCGCCCTTGCCGCCCAGGTGCCGGGGCCCCTCAGCAGGCTCACGGTCCGAGAAGCAGCCCTCGAAGCTCAGCCCCTCTGAGTCATAGAGCACCTCCCGCTTGGCCGGCTCCGGGGAGCCGTCCTGCCGGCTAACCGTGATGGTCCTCTTGATGGTGAAGAGATCAGTGTCGTTGAGGTCCTGGATGGAGGGCGGCACGACGGTGCGGGCGTCCCGGCGACGCTCCTCCGCCTTGGGCTCCTCCAGGACGTGCACCTCGCGCTGCTTGTCGCGGGGCGGCCGCTTCTCCCGGGAACGGGAGCGCTGCTGCTTCTTCTTTTTCTTGCCGCTGCCACCGCCGTCCCGGTGCTTCTCCTTGTGCCGCGCCCGGCTCCCTGAGCGCGAGCGCCGGCCCCGCCGCCTCTCCCGTGACCGCCGGCGCCGCTCCGAGCCCATGGCCGACAGGCTGGTGCTGAGGGAGGGTGACCAGGAGCGGGAGCCGCGCCGGCGGGACCGGGAGCGGGAGCCGCGCCGGCGGGACCGGGAGCGCCGCCGTTCCTTGGACTTCGAACGTGACTTGGATTTCTTCTTGGGGGGCCAGGGGCCAGCGCGGGGCTCCTTGGCCTTGGGGGGCCGGCGCTCGCGGGAGCGCTTGGCCTTCTTGCGGGAGCCGGAGCTGGAGCCCGAGTGCTTGGGCGAGTCATGGCGGTACCGCTCGCGGCGCTGCGTCAGGATCTTGCGCCGCAGGTCGGCGGCTGCCTTCCACCGGGGCTCAGGCTGGCTCTCGCCGAAGTCCCCCTCCTCATCCGAGTCGGCGTGGAGAGACAGGAAGTCATCGCCCTCCGCCACCCGCAGGGGGCGCTGCTCGGCCGGCCGGCACCGGCTGCGGAAGAGCCGGATGGGGCTGTAGCGTTCGTCCTCCGGCTGCACGATCTCGCCTTCCTCGATCTCCGAGTCGGCGCCAGCCCAGTCCAGAGAGGGGCGCCGCCCGCCCCGGTGCCGGCCCGCCTTGGGGCCCTTCTCCCCCCGGGCCGGAGCCTTGGGGTTTCCGGCCGTCACCACCTCCAGCGACACCTTCCCCTCCAGCTTGGGGTTGGTCTCTGCCTCCGAGCGGCTCTTGCTGGCAAGGTCCACCACAAAGACGCGGCGCCGCGGCTCCGGGGGCGGCTCGGGGGCCCCGTCCGACTGCTCCGAGGCGATCTCCTCCTCGGGCAGGGTGGAGTCGGCCCCGGCCACCGGCTCCTTTTCGGGGTGCCGGCCACCAGCCACGGGGGCCTCGCTGGGCTCCGCCTCGTCCCGCCCCTTCTCCGAGCCGGGGAAGTCCTGACTCAAGCTGTTCTCATCGTAAATGCCGGCCAGGGTCTCCGAGATGCGGCTGATGCTGTGGGACATGTCGGGCCGGGGGGCGGCCGCGTCGTCCTCTTCCTCCTCCTCCTCCTCTTCCTCCTCCTCGTCAGGGGAGGGGCTGCTGCGGGAGGAGCTGGGGTTGGAGCCGGTGGGGTCGAAGGGGTCGTACTTCTGGTCCTGCTGTTTGCCGGGCGAGGCCACGTAGCCGAAGTCCCCGCCCGGGTTGTCCTCGTCCGTTGGGTGGAAGGGATCATAAATATCCAGGTCTGGCGAGCGCAGGGGGCAGAGGTTGCTGTCCCCGGCCCCGGGGGGCGCCGCCTGCTGGGAGGAGGAGGAGGACGAGGAGGAGGAGCAGGAGGAGGAGGAGGAGCTGGAATCGGTCTTTTCCAGGGCGCTGGCGGGGGGCGGCTGGGAGCGCTGGGCCTCCGGGTCCCTGCCTGCTGGGGCCTGGGGTCGCTGCTGCCCGTTGGAGACCCCCGTGCCGGTGCCCAGGGCCACAGCCCAGCGGCCGGGCACACGCCGAGTCCTGCCCGTGCTGGGGAGCGGGGCTGCGCCCCCACGAGTCCGGTGGGGCCACTTAAGGTCCAGGGGGCCGGAGGGCAGGTCCAGAGCGACAGGGAGGCTGCTGGCTCCTCTCCAGCGCGGAGCCGAGGGGCTGGGCAGGGAGACTGCAGGGAAATTCAAAGAGGCAGGATGGGGGTTGCAATGGGACCAGCCTGGTACCCCCCACCCCACCCCCAGCATCTCGCATGCTCCCCCAACCCTGGGGCTGGATTGGGGCAGGTGCCCCTCAGAAGGGACAGGCCCCATGTCCCGTTTCCCGCCCCCCCCCCCGAGCCAGGCAGTCCCTGCCCTGGGGCCGGATGGGAGCCGGCGCCCCCTAGAGGAGACAGACCCTGTGCCCCATTCCCCGTCTCCAGGAGCCAGCCAGTCCCCGCCCTGGGGCGGGATGGGAGCCAGCACTCCCTAGAGGGGACGTGCCCCGTGGCCCGTCCTCCCCACCCTCGGCCCTACCTGATTTGTGCACCCTCCAGGCCCGCTCTCTCCTGAAGATGCCAGACGCAGCAGCCACATCCCCCAGCCGTACCTCGGCCACCAGCTCCACCTCGTCCGGCTCCCCGTCCCCGCTGCCAGGAGGAGGAGAGGCCGGTCAGAGCTGGAGCAGGGCTCTGTGCCCCACCCTGAAGGCTGGGGGGGAACCCCGGGGGGGGACCCCTCCCCTTATGGGGCTCTTTGTAACACGACTGGGCCTCTGCTGAGACCAGCAAGTTCATGTGATCCACACCCCTCCCTATTCCGGTCACACGCCAGAGAGAGAGAGACCTTGGCCCCCCACCCCTTACCCCCTTCTCCAACCACAAGCCCACCACTCCCCTCCCAGAGCCAGGATGGAACCCAGGAGTCCGGGATCCCAGCTCCCCTGATGTGACCCCACTCCTCAGGTGTCCCCCCCAGCTGGGGTGCACGGGATCTGCCCTTACCAGATGCCCGGGGGCCCCAGGAGCCCCTCATCTCCTAGGAGGAGCCGGGTCTGCATGGAGGCGGCACACGACCTCTGCAGGAACTGCAAGGCCCCCGCCAGGCTGGAGAACAGGCTCAGGGCCTCGGGGACCTGGGGAGAAGACGACAGGTTGGGCAGGGCCAGCGGGGGGCCGCCCCCTCTCCACCACCACAGCCCCCAGGGTTGACCCCTTGCAGCTGCTTCCCAGGCCATGGCTCCCAGCATGCACAGCACCCCACCACTGGGATGGGAAAGAGCAGTGCATGCCGGGATTCGGATCCCCCCCCCAAGCAGAGCAGAAGTGGTGCATGCTGGGACCTGGCTCCACTCATGGAGCTGAGGGAGCAGTGCATTCTGGGACCCGTCTCCACAAACATGAAGCTGAGGGAGCAGTGCATTCTGGGACCTGGATCCACACTCATGGAGCTGAGGGAGCAGTGCATGCTGGGACCCATCTCCACAAACATGGAGCTGAGGGAGCAGTGCATGCTGGGATCCAGTTCCATGCATGGAGCTGAGGGAGCAGTGCATGCTGGGTGCATAATGCTGAGGAAGCAGTGCATGCTGGGACCCGGATTCCCAGGCATGGAGCTAAGGGAGCAGTGCATGCTGGGTGCATGGAGCTGAAGGAGCAGTGCATGCTGGGTGGATAATGCTGAGGAAGCAGTGCATGCTGGGACCCGGATTCCCAGGCATGGAGCTCAGGGAGCAGTGCATGCTGGGACCCATCTCCACAAGTATGGAGCTGAGGCAGCAGTGCATGCTGGGTGCATGGAGCTGAGGCAGCAGAGCATGCTGGGACGCGGATCCATGCACATGGAGCTGAGGGAGCAGTGCATGCTGGGACCCGGATTCCCAGGCATGGAGCTAACGGAGCAGTGCATGCTGGGTGCATGGAGCTGAAGGAGCAGTGCATGCTGGGTGCATGGAGCTGAGGGAGCAGTGCATGCTGGGACCCGGATCCATGTACATGGAGCTGAGGGAGCAGTCCATGCTGGGACCCACAGTTCCCAGGGGCCGGCACACTGAGCACAAGGGAGGCTGGCGCTCCTAATCCCCACGTCCTGGGGGTCCAGGCTGATCAGGGTCACTCACAGTGCTGCTCCGGCCACATGTGCCTGTAGGGTTCCCGGTGCCCCCCTTGCCACTGCCAGATCCATCCACCCGGGGGCTCCGGCACCATTTCTTCCAGCTCATCATCTTCCTCTCCGCATCTGCAACAGGGACACAGGGTCGGCCCCACTGCTCTCGGCCCGTCGCCGGGACTGCCCCCATCCCATACCCCAGGGGTGCAGATGGGGAAGCCATCGGGTCTGGCTCACAAAGGAGGCAGAGGCTGGGTATCCCGGACTCAGGGCCGGACCTGATCCCAAGCTGGTCGTCCCCGGGCCCCCACCCCGCTGCCCCCCGGTCCGTACCTTTTTCACTGGCCCGGCCCGGCCGCTCACTCTGGAAGCTGCCACTCACCACCTGCTGCAAGGCCTTCTGCTGAGAGAGGGGGTCGGTTAGCAGGGGCTCCCCAGCCACCCCCAAAAGTGCATCCCCTGAGCCGGGCTGGGGAACACCGGACAGGCTGTCCCTGGCCCAGCCTCCACCCGCTGGAGGCACCCCAGGCAAGGAACTCCCAGCGCAAAGGGAGGTACCAGGATCACCCCCAAATGGGACCCCACCTGGGCAGGAAACCCAGTAGACCAGGCCCACAGATGTGGAGGGGAGCAGTGCATGCTGGGACCTGTAGTTCCCAGGCCCTACACACAGTGCACAACAGAGCAGTGCATGCTGGGACCCAGAGTCCCCACACACTGAGCCCGACTAGTGCATGCTGGGACCCGTAGTTCCCAGTCCCCACACACTGAGCATGAGAGAGCAGTGCATGCTGGGACCCGTAGTTCCCAGGCCCTACACACGGAGCACAACAGAGCAGTGCATGTTGGGACCCAGAGTCCCCACACACTGAGCGCGAAAGTGCATGCTGGGACCCGTAGTTCCCAGTCCCCACACACTGAGCATGAGGGAGCAGTGCATGCTGGGACCCGTAGTTCCCAGTCCCCACACACTGAGCATGAGGAGCAGTGCATGCTGGGACCCGTAGTTCCCAGTCCCCACACACTGAGCATGAGGGAGCAGTGCATGCTGGGACCCGTAGTTCCCAGTCCCCACACACTGAGCATGAGGGAGCAGTGCATGCTGGGATCCATAGTTCCCAGTCCCCACAGACTGAGAGCGAGGGAGCAGTGCATGCTGGGACCCGTAGTTCCCAGTCCCCACACACTGAGCATGAGGGAGCAGTGCATGCTGGGATCCATAGTTCCCAGTCCCCACAGACTGAGCATGAGGGAGCAGTGCATGCTGGGACCTGTAGTTTCCCCACCACATCCCATCCAGCAACAGTTGTCTTGCACAGCGCCAGGCCCCTGGAACTGGGTGGGCAGCACAGGACCATGGATCTTACCAGCATGATGACTTGTTCAGTGCAGAGAGCACCTGGCTGACACGACTCCCTGTCCGGGGTGGCATCGCTCGGCCGCCCTTGCTCCTCACTGCCCCCCGCTGGATCCTCTGATGCTGGGGGAGCTGGATTCTCCTCCTCTTCCATGGCCGCGGACGGAGAGGATCCTGCGAACAGGGAAGGTGAGCAAGGTCACCAGCTACCACCACCACAAGCAATGCAGCCACTGTGCCCAGCCTGGCTCCCAGCCCCCCCTGCTCTAACCATTAGACCCCATTCCCCAGCCAGAGCGGAGGATAGAACCCAGGCGTCCTGGCCTACCCCCCCCCCCACTCTAACCACTAGATCCCAGTCCCTAGCCATAGCCGGGGATAGAACCCAGGCATCCTGGATCCCAAACCCCCCGCTCTAACCACTAGACCCCACCTCAATCCCAATCCGCAGCCCCAGATTAGGGCCAGCACCCTCCAGAGAGGAAAGGTCCTGTTTCTTCCCCACACCAGGACATGCCTCTGCCCCAGCACAGGCTGAAGCTGTGAACTCAACAGGGAAAACAGAATCACAGGGTCCCCCTCTGACCTGGGCGCCCCATCATGGGCCCCCCACCCCTTTGCTGTGTGGCTGAGTGAGAGGTGGGGGGGCAGTCTCCCCAGAGACAGCCCCTGGCCTTTGTGCACCAGCTCAACTCAGCCACCTGCCCTAGGATGTGGGGTGAGGGTGCAGCTTCATTCCCCTGCCCAGAGACAGGGGCTGAGCATCACCCCCCTCTTCCCAGCCACCCCAGCAATTCCCTCCCTCTCCAACCCTCACCCACTCCATTAGCCCTGTCCCTCCTTCCTCCCTCATCTCTTCCAGCCCCCCCTCTCCTCCCCTCCCCTCCCCCAGATTAATGACCCCACAGTTGGCCACCCCATTGTCCCATCTTCCTTCTCCTTCCTCCATTGGCCTCCAATCCCCATGCCTAGATTCATCTCCACTACCCCCCACCGTTAACCCGAGCCCCTCCTGGTCCACCCCCATCCTGGCTGGTCCCACATTAACCCCTTCACCTCCACAACCCGTGCTTGGAACCCCCCCATGCCATCCCACCCCCCATATAACCCCTCCCACCACACCTCCTTCCTGCCCCCACACTATACCACCCCCAACCGTGCCCTCTTTAATACCCTCCCCTATGCCACACCCCATCCCCTTTCTACATCCCATGCTGTATCCACCACCCCCAAGGACCCCATAGCCCCTCCTCCACACTGCGTCCCCTCCTCTCCACCTACACCGCACCCCTTCTCCTTCCCATGCCCCCCACACTGCCCCCCTTCCCATCCCCTTGCTATACCCACCCCCACATCCAAGGCCCCCCATAACCCCCTCCCCTTCCTGCCCCCATACTGTATCCACAACCACCATGCCCCCTATAACCTCCTCCCACACACTCTACCCCCTCTTCTCCACCTACACTGCACCCCTTACATACCCCCATATAACCCCCCCGCTGCCCCCTTCCCTTTCCCATGCTATATCCACCCCATCCCCAGGTCCCCTACAACCTCCTCCCCTTCCTGCCCCCAATGCTATATCCTCCACCACCCACACGCAGCCCCCTTCCCCGACACGGCACCCCCTTCCCATCCCCCCAACTAGATCCACCCCTCCCCCCAAACAAACATACAACCCCCTCCCCCACACCGCACCCCCACTATACCCACCCGCTTCCTGCCCCGCTATACCCAGCACCCCATACAACCCCTCCCCTCTATATCCACCCCCCACCGCACCCCATACAACCCCTCCCCCCATATCCACCCCCCACACCCAATACAACCCCTCCCCCACTATATCCACCCCCCACCGCACCCCATACAACCCCCTCCCTCACACCGCACCCCCACGATACCCACCCCCTTCCTGCCCTGCTATATCCAGCACCCCATACAACCCCTCCCCCCCATATCCACCCCCACACCCAATACAATCCCTCCCCCCTATATCCACCCCCACCGCACCCCATACAACCCCTCCCCCCATATCCACCCCCCACACCCAATACAACCCCTCCCCCACTATATCCACCCCCCACCGCACCCCATACAACCCCCTCCCTCACACCGCACCCCCACGATACCCACCCCCTTCCTGCCCCGCTATATCCAGCACCCCATACAACCCCTCCCCCCATATCCACCCCCCACACCCAATACAATCCCTCCCCCCTATATCCACCCCCACCGCACCCCATACAACCCCTCCCCCCATATCCACCCCCCACACCCAATACAACCCCTCCCCCACTATATCCACCCCCCACCGCACCCCATACAACCCCCTCCCCCACACCGCACCCCCACGATACCCACCCCCTTCCTGCCCCGCTATATCCAGCACCCAATACAACCCCTCCCCCCTATATCCACCCCCCACCGCACCCCATACAACCCCTCCCCCCATATCCACCCCCCACACCCAATACAATCCCTCCCCCCTATATCCACCCCCACCGCACCCCATACAACCCCTCCCCCCCCATATCCACCCCCACCGCACCCCATACAACCCCTCCCCCACCGCACCCCGTACAACCCCCCGCCCCTCCCCCCGGTACCTGCGCGCGGGGCCCGGCCCGGCCCGGCCCGGCCCGGCCGCTCCCCTAGGACAATGGGCGCCTCTGTCCCGGCCCGGCCGCCGCGGCCGCCGCCATCTTACCCCGCTGGGCTCCGGCTCCGGCTCCGGCTCGGCCGCTGCGGCGCCGCGGGGGCCGACGGGAGATGGAGTCCGCCGCTCCTGGGGGGAGGGGAACTACCGCTCCCGGCATGCCCCGCGGCCCGCCCGCCGCTGCGCGGGGCATGCCGGGAGATGTAGTCCGCACCCACCCACCCCCCATGACTCAGGGACCCGGCGCCTGCCTTTCCCCTCCCCCTCCCCGCGGCCCGGGACTGCGTGTCCCAGGGAGCTTCGCGCCGCCCTGCCGCGGGGCAGCCTGGGAGAGACTGGCCTGAGCGGCAGCGGGGAGACAGATCCCACCATGCCTTGCGGGAGCGCCTGGTGCATCATGGGAGAGGTAGTTTTAGCGGTTGTGGCGCCCAGGAGTCCTATCGAGCCGTGACGTCATCTCTTCGTTGTTACGTCAAACTGCTATGGAACAGCGCTGTGACATCATCCCCAAGATGCTGCTGTGATGTCATCCTATCCCACCATTACATCATCCGTGGTCACATCATCCCCTGGGACTCCGCCCCCTCATGTCATCACCCCCCCTTGCCTAATGTGACATCATCTTCCCGAGACACTGCTGTGATGTCATCCCCCCAAGACATCATCCCCATGGACTCTGTCCCCTCATAGCATCACCCCCCCTTGCCTAGTGCGACATCATCGTCCCGAGACACTGCTGTGATGTCATCCTCCCACCATTACATCATCCCCTCAGGCTCTGCCCCCTCATGTCATCACCCCCCTTTGCCTACTGCAACACCATCTTCCCGAGACACTGCTGTGATGTCACCCCCCCAGGATGACATCATCCCTCGGTTTCCGCCCCCTGATGTCATCACCCCCCTTGCCTAGTGTGACATCATCTTCCCGAGACACTGCTGTGATGTCATGCCCCTGCCATGACATCATCCCCGGGACTCCACCCCCTCATGTCATCATCCCCTTTGCCACACTGCGTCATCCTCCCAAGACACTGGTGTAATGTCACCCCCCCCCACTCCATGACATCTTCCCCTGGGATTCCACCTCGTCATGTCATCACCCCCCACTCCGTCCACTGCGACATCATCCTCCTGAGACACTGATGTGATGTCATCCCCCTGCCATAACATCATCCGGGAGGGAGGAGCCTGCTGGGTGCAGAAGGGGAGGGCGGAATGGAAAATGCCAGGTGCAGATGTGGGGGGGGGCTGGATAACCACATAGCCCAGAAGGCCCCATGGCGCCCCACGACTGCCCCCTCCCATGTCACCCAGGCACCTCCTTGCCCCTCCATGGAGCCCAGCCCCCTGCGTTTGGCTACAGCAGCTACCCAAGGGGCTGTGGCCCGCAGCATAGGAGGACCGGGCCCCTCACGGGATGGACGGCACTTGGGACTTTGTCTGCCACTAGCATCCAGCCCCCGGTCCCTGGGACTCAAGGGTGGGCCCCAATCCCCCACCTTGGGAGTGCTGGGGCCAAAGGAGGAGCAGCAGGTTCCTAGCCCCCCCACCCCAGGAGACCCAATGGGAGACATATCACTGGGAGGGGGAGCACAGGAGAAAGAGGGGATGCAGGTCAGGCGTGGGCATCACCCCCTAAAGTGGGGACTCAGCAGCAGCTGGGAGGGGGGAGAGAGGCAGGTGTGGTGGGCAGGGATGACGGAGCCAGGGAGGGTCCGGGGGAGGGATTAATGCTCCCAGCTTGTCCTGGCCCCCATGGGGGCTCAGTGCTGTGGGGTACTGGACTGGAGGGGAATCAGAGAGATGAGGGACCGGGGTTACCCAGCCACCCCCACTCCAGCCACCCCTTTCCCCCTGGTTATAACAGGCCTGCACCTCCACTGGTGCTAGGGTCTGAACCCCCCCTCCCCCAAAAGGCCAAGTCTCGGAACCTCCCAGGCTCCTGTAGCCCCAAACTCCAGCCCCACTCCCAACCTGAACGCCCCAAACCCCAGCCTCATCCAGTCCCAGTCCCCCCACACCCCAAGCCACAGACCTCCAAAACTCAGCCCCAAAAGCCCCAAGCCTCTTCCCTGGGAAACACCCTAACCACAGCCCCACACTGCCCTGAACCCCATTTTATTGCGGGGTTGAAGCTGGACTCCTGGGTTCTCTCCCCGGCTCTGGGAGGGGAGTGATGTCTAGTGGTTAGAGCACGGGGGCCTGGTTGCCAGGACTCCTGGGTTCTCTCCCTGGCTCTGCGAGGGGAGTGGGGTCTAGCGGCTAGAGCAGAGGTGGGAGGTTCAAGCAGGTCTCCTGGGTTCTCTCCCGGCTCTGGGAGGGGAGTGGGGTCCAGTGGTTAGAGCAGGGGGGGCTGGGAGCTAGGACTCCTGGGTTCTCTCCCAGCTCTGGGAGGGGAGTGGGGTCTGGTACTTAGGGCAGGGGGAGGCTGGGAGCCAGGTCTCCTGGGTTCTCTCCCAGCTCTGAGAGGGGAGTGGGATCTAGCGGCTACAGCAGGGGGGCTGGGAGCTAGGACTCCTGGGTTCTCTCCCAGCTCTGAGAGGGGAGTGGGGTCTGGTACTTAGGGCAGGGGGAGGCTGGGAGCCAGGTCTCCTGGGTTCTCTCCCAGCTCTGAGAGGGGAGTGGGGTCTAGCGGCTAGAGCAGGGGGGCTGGGAGCTAGGACTCCTGGGTTCTACTCTCCCCCAGGCTCCTTTTTGGCCCTATTGTGGGGGTTCCCCTTGACCAGGAGGCCACAGTGCTTGGTGGGGGTCCCTGACTCCAGCCTGACCCTCCTCCCATCCCTAGGACTAAGGGGGGAGAGGAATGGGCAGGCAGTTTCCTACTCAGCCCCCCAGCAGCTCTATCTGGCTGCCCCTCCCCCTCCAGGCTCCGGGAAGGGGAGGGCTGCGAGATGGGGGGGGCGGTGCCCGGAGGGGGAGGGGGAAACTGAGTCGACTTCCTCAACACACCATATGAAAGGAATGTAGTGAGATCATGGCCCCCCCAGCTCCGCTGGGTCCTTGTGCCTAGGCTGTAACCCCCCCCCGCACGGGGATATGTGGGGCTAAGTGGGTGGGGTGCAATCTGGTTGGGAAGGGCGATGATGCAGGGGGGGAACGAGGGACAATCGCACAGGGACAGAACCCAGGCGTCCTGGCTGCCAGCCCCCTTTACCCACTAGGCCCCATTCCTCCTCTCCCCTGAGCCCAGGAGAGAACCCAGGAGTCCTGGCTGCCAGCCCCCCTTACCCACTAGGCCCCACTCCCCTCCCCCCAGAGCCCAGGAGAGAACCCAGGAGGCCTGGCTGCCAGCCCCCCTTACCCACTAGGCCCCACTCCCCCCCCCTGAGCCCAGGAGAGAACCCAGGAGTCCTGGCTGCCAGCCCCCCTTACCCACTAGGCCCCACTCCCCCCCCAGAGCTGGGGATGGAACCCAGGAGTCCTGCTCCCAGCTCGGGGTTTAGAGGAGTTGGGGGGGTGCACTGGGCGGGGGGGGGGCTGCTCCCCCCCTTCCATCTCGCCCGCGCGCCATATAGGGAAGTGGATTTTTGTGAATCGCCCGGCGCCTCATGACTATGCGATCACCTTATTAGCATAGATTAGCATAAAGCAGGACCCCGCCCAGGTCTGGGAGGGGGAATAGCCAGCCATATTCTGGGGACTCCAGCGCATCGCCGGGCCGGTTGCGGAGGGGGCGGGGTGGGAGGACCCCCCACGGGCTGAAAACTCCCCCCCAGTCATGGCCCCCAAAGAGCCGGGTGCACCCCAGGAGAAATACAAGCTGGTGGTGGTGGGAGGGGGCGGCGTGGGGAAAAGCGCCCTGACCATCCAGTTTATTCAGGTAAGGGGGGGCCCGGGGCGGCATGGGGGGGCTCCCCTCCGGCCGGGATCCCCCCTTCCCAGGGCGGCAAAGTTTCGTCCCCTGGAAAAGTTCAGGCTGTGGGGGGGCTGGGTAAGGAGATTCGGGGGCAGGGGAATTTGGGGGGTCCTGGCTCGGGCGGGCGGGCTTGGAGGTGGGGGTGCCCGGCCTGCGTGGGGGGGCAGAGAGCCGGGGGGGCAGAGGACATTCCTATTTCCTCCCCCCCCCTCCGCCGCCGTAGTTCAGGGCGGGGAGCGCAGCAGGAATTTGGGGCCGGGAGAGAGGGAGGCGCCCCGGACAGGCCGGGGCGGAGGGGCAGGACTGGGGGGTGGGGGCCCGAGGGGGGGCAGGAGCAGCCGCTTATTCCACGTTCCACCAAATCTTCTCAAGAACTGAACGGGGACAGGGGTGGGGGCTGGGACCCAGGACTCCTGGGTTCTCTCCCTGGCCCTGGGAGGGGAGTGGGGTCTAGTGGTTACAGCAGGGGGGGCTGGGAGCCAGGACTCCTGGGTTCTCTCCCTGGCTCTGGGAGGAGAGTGGTGTCTAGTGGTTACAGCAGGGGGGTGCTGGGAGCCAGGACTCCTGGGTTCTCTCCCTGGCTCCGGGAGGGGAGTGGGGTCTAGTGGTTAGAGCAGGGGAGGGATTTGGAGCCCGGCCTCCTGGGTTCTCTCCCCAGTTCTCAGAATGCAGTGGGGTCTAGTGGTCAGAGCTGGGGGGAGGGAGCCCGGACGCCTGGGTTCTAATAGGGGCTATAACCCCCCCTTCCCTCTCCCCCCCAGTCGTACTTTGTCTCGGACTATGACCCCACAATCGAGGACTCCTACACGAAGATTTGCACCATTGATGGGACCCCAACCCGGCTGGACAGTGAGTGTGTCGGGGAGAGGGGGGGTCTGGCTTGTGCCCCACTTCAGGGAAGCCCTGACCCAGCCAGGACAGAGGGGCCGAGCCCAGGGACCCACCTGCCCCTGCTATGGGGGAGGCTTCAGAGGTGGGAGGAATTTCTCTGGGTGGGCAACAGGAGAGGGGGCTGGGAGCCAGGACTCCTGGGTTCTCTCCCTGGCTCTGGGACGGGATGGGAGGGCGAGGAGCCCTGGCCCTCAGGCTGTGGGGAAAGCTAACACCGCCCCCCCTCCCCTGTCTCTGCCCCACAGTCCTGGACACGGCCGGGCAGGAGGAGTTCGGGGCCATGCGGGAGCAGTACATGCGCACAGGGGAGGGGTTCCTGCTCATCTACGCCATCAATGATCGCGGCAGGTAAGGCCCTTCCCACACTGAGACCCCCCCCCCCCCACTACAGCAACCACGTTGTACCTGTCCCATGAGATCCCCCCCACCCCCGGGGGCCTGGGCCACAGCAGCCCCCCACCCTCCAATCCGTGCTTCCCAATCACAGCCTCCTGTGCCCCCTCCCCTCCGGCAAGGACCCCCTCGCCGGCAGCCCCCCCCCCTCCACTCTCCATCTCGCCCCCCTGCAGCTTCACGGAGATCAGCAAGTTCCACACCCAGATCCTGCGGGTCAAAGACCGGGACGACTTTCCCATGATCCTCGTGGGCAACAAGGCTGACCTGGACCTGCAGCGCCAGGTGAGCGGGCGGGGCCAGGTGGGGTCTCTGCGCTCCGCCTACACTGGGGTGTCTTGATGGGGCCCCAAGGGCCACTGGGCTCGAGCCATGGTGGCCATCTTGGACAGTGCCGAGACAGGAAGTCCCGCCCCATGGGCCACTCGCGCTCTTGTCATTGGCCACCTTGGATGGTGCCGAGACAGGAAGTGCCGCCCCATGGGCCACTTGTGTTCTGTAGGTGGCCCTCTTGGACGGTGCCGAGACAGGAAGTTCTGCCCCATGGGCCACTCGCGCTCTTGTCATTGGCCACCTTGGACAGTGCCGAGACAGGAAGTGCCGCCCCATGGGCCACTTGTGCTCTGTCGGTGGCCCTCTTGGACAGTGCCGAGACAGGAAGTTCTGCCCCATGGGCCACTCGCGCTCTTGTCATTGGCCACCTTGGACGGGGCTGAGACAGGAAGTGCTGCCACTCGCGCTGTCGATAGCCATCTTGGACGGTGCCCAGACAGGAAGTCCCGCCCAATGGGCCACTTGTGCTCTGTCGGTGGCCACCTTGGATGGTACCCAGAGAGGAAGTCCCGCCCCATGGGCCACTCGCGCTGTGTCGATAGCCATCTTGGACGGGAAGTCCCGCCCAATGGGCCACTTGTGCTCTGTCGGTAGCCACCTTGGATGGTACCCAGACAGGAAATCCCGCCCCATGGGCCACTCGCGCTGTCAGTGGCGGTACCCAGACAGGAAGTCCCGCCCCATGGGCCACTCGTGCTCTGTTGGTGGCCTCCTTGGACAATGCCCGGACAGGAAGTGCCGCTGCCTTCGGTGGCATGGGCTTTCTGAAACCCGGATGCCTGGGTCCCCCGGGTGCCCTGGGGTTTTGAGAGGAGCCCAGCTTGTCCCCCACCCCCACCAGCCGAATGGATCGAGGAGCTGCTTGTAACCCCCCCTTGCCCCCCAGGTGCCCAAGGAGGAGGCGCTGGCCTTCGCCCAGGAGAATCGCATCCCCTACATGGAGGCCTCGGCCAAGATCCGCCTCAACGTAGATGAGTCCTTCCATGAGTTGGTCCGGGCCATCAGGTATGGGGGGGCTCTGACCCCCCCCAGAAGCCCCCGTTCCCCCAAGGCACCCCGTAAAACAGGGGAGCATGCCCTGCAGGATGTCTCACCAGGGAGACCCCCACAGTGGAGTGGTATTTCCCCCCCGGGTTGTCCCCCCCCCGGGGGTAGATTCCTAACAAACTTCCCATGAGATCCCTCCAAAGGGGGTTCAGTCCCCCCTTGTGCCCCCCCTTAACTCAGTGAATTCCTTGGGGAACCATCAGCCCCCTCCCCCCATGGGGCATGTCCCCCACTGTGTGGGGTTTGACTCCCTCAGGGATTCCCCCAAAAGAGCAGTTCCCCTCCCAGTACCCCCCAGGAGGGGCAACCCCCCCATTTGGGCTCCATTCCTAAGTGTCTCCCCCCTTCTCTCTTGCAGGAGGTTCCAGGAGCTGGAGACCCCCCCTGCTCCTACTGTGCACCCCACAACTAAAGAGACCAGCAGCTGCCCCTGCTGCATCCTGTGACAGGGGGCCCCCCACAATCTCAGCCCCCCGCAACACTCACCCAGCTGTGCAAGACGGAGGGGGGTATAGTCCATAGGTGTTTGTACATATCTATAAATAGGGGAGGCAGAGGATGGGGAGCCCAGGTGATATTTTGGGGGACAGAGCAAGGGGGTGGTTCCCCCCTGGTCCGTAGGGCTTGGCCAGTGGTCACCCTGCATGAGGCGGTCAGCGGGTAGCAGCTCCCCTCAAAGATGCGGGGTAGCAGGGTGGGGTCCCATGACAGACAGCCCGTGGCTGGAGAGTTTGTGGGGTCTCAGTCCAAGTTCCCCCCGTGGTCACTTTGCCCCCCACCATTGTATGAGGGGCAGGGGCACAAAGCCAGGCCCCATTTCAGTTGGGGAAAGGAGAAATGTGAGACTCCCGTTAAGGGGGACGGTGCTGCCCCCCCCCCCCCCCGCAAGGAGGGGGGGGGGGTTCCCCAATGGGCCGGGCTCCTTCTGAAAGGTTGGTCTTTTCTATGCAAAACAAAGCTTTATTGGGGGTGGGGGGGCCCATGCTGCATTCTGTAGCCTGATCCTGCAGGAGGATTGGGACCGGGGGGGTCTGTATAAACATGGTTAGTTACCTCACTGCTATTTCTATGCACTGCTTCGGGGGGGGGTCACAGCTCATCTCCCCCCCAAGGGGATGGGGGCAAACAGACTAGTCTGGTTAAGATGCAGCAGGGAGGGGTCTACCCCTAGCCCCCCCCCCCCCCCCCAGCAGCAGGGAGCTGGGAGCAGGTTTGGCTGCTGGGGTGGGGGGTGTCCCCCCCTCTGTAAATACCACAGCCCCTCCCCCACCAAGCACAGGTTGCATTAAAGTGCCTTAAAGCCAGGGTGGCGTCAGCGTCCTTATTGGGGGGTGGGGGCTGCCCCTCGGAGGGGGCTTAGGACAAGGGGGGGCATGCTGGGTGCAAGATGCCCCCTCGCTAGCCCCACCAGTGGGGAGGGGGATTGGAATAAAAGCCCCAAGATGCTTGGGTGGGAAGCTGAGGCAGAGTGGGGGCCTCAACCCAGCACCCGGACTCCTGGGTTCTGCTGTGTCTCCAGAGGGGGCGCTGGCTCCCATCCGGCCCCAGGCCAGGGACCTGGGTGAAGGGACATAGACCTCGGGGGGGGGGGGGGTGCTAGCTCCGATCCAGCCTCAGGGGAGGGCTGGAACCTGCCCATTTCAGGGTGCGTCTGTCCATGCCCCCCAGTAACGCCTCGGGGGGAGGGTTGGGGGTACTCTTTGCAGCCAATCCATTGGGCCGATGGAAGCTGGCTGCCCAGTGATTTTGGGGTGCCCCCCTGCTGCAGGGAAAGCTGGGGACTCTCTTTGGCAGAGGGGAACCTAGCTGCAACATCTCCAACCCCCCCTGACTTCTCCCCTGCCCGCCCGCTGATCATGGGGTGCAAGGAGGGGGGCTCCTTGCGGAGCAGAGTTTGGCTGAGTGCTGGGAATGCCCCCCCCAAATAAGGCAGCAGGACGGGGGGTGCACGCGGGATCGGGGGGGCGAGAAAACCAGACGGAGACGCGACTAAACAATAAAAATATATCGCAACATCCATACAGACCACATTCCCAGCCGCAAAACCCACGGACACAGAGTACACAGCGTAAAAAAGGGGGGGGCGGCGGGATTGGGGGGGCCTTAGACCAAAGGGTTAGCTCCAGGGTGAGGGGGGGACTCCCAGCTCCCCACGCTTCGGGGTACCTGGAGTTTGGCCAGCTCTGGAGTCCCACCCCCAAAAAAAACAGTTTAGTGCTTTAGCATGGGTTCTGGTATTGGGGGGGCCTTGGCTGCGCCTCCTCCTGGGGGTGACAGGGCATGGGACTGGGGGCCCCCCTCACTGGCCACAGCCCCCTCCCCAGGACACTACAGACACCGGGGCACTGGATGTAGAGGGGAATCACCCCAAATTACCCTCCCCCACCGGGGGTGCTGGAATCCCTCCCCGCCGGGGGAGAAGGGAGCTGGTTTGGGGCAGATTTGGGGGTGGCACAGAATATCCCAGCGCCAGCAACAATTGAGCCCAAAGGGGGGAGTGCCCCCAAATAGGGGGTGAGGAGAGGAGCCCTCCCTTTCTCACCCTTGTCTCCCCCCAAGCAGAAAGGGGTCAGAGAACGAATTTAAAAGAACCCAGTTGTGGCAGGATTCGTTGGGGGGACTCCCTTGGGAGGGAGGGGTACAGGGCCCCCTCCCAGAGGGACAGGGCTCCAATGCAGCTCCCAGTCTATGGCAACCCCCCTCCCCCCAAAAGTACCTGGAGTCCCCCCTCCCCCGAAAGTGGGGAGGAGGCCATGGGGGAGGGGGAGTCACGGGCAGCCCACCCCCCCCTCCCAAATCTATACCACAAAGGTGGAGAGAGGCGGGGGGGGGGGAAGAGGCTGGAAAATGGAGGGTCCTGGTGGGGGGGGAGCCCTGACCAAATCTCACTAATCTAGGCTGGATTTTGTATCCAAGGTTAAAAAATTCAGATTGGCCTGGGGAGGGGGGGATTGGGGCCCGACCCCACCCCCAAACTGTCTATATAATTATAATAATGATGCCCCAAAACTCAGCCCCCCCCGGCCTCCTTCGAAGTTGATCCAAGCCGAAGAATTTCACAGCTAAGGGGGGGGCGGGGGGGCTCCGCGGGGGTGTCCGTTAGCCAAATACAATATGATACATAGACTTTGACCCTATACATTATGTACAAGAAAATCCGCTGATAAAAAAACAAAACAAAAACACACAACGACAAAAATAACCGCCCCCACCCCCCGCCAAACACGGCCTAAGAGAAGGATTAAATAGTCGTTGGGGGGGGACAGGGAATCTGCCCCCACCCGCCCTGGGGGAAGCGCATGGACTCATTGGCTGCCCCCCTGTGAGAACCCCCCAGACACAGATGGGGGGCTATGCTCTGGGGGGGGCTGGCTCCCCTCCCCTGGGCTTGGCAATAAATAGCTCTGAGTGGGGAACCAGACCACTGTATTGGGGGGGAGGGTGGCCTGGCCATGCCATAGGAGGGCGGGGGGAGCAATAATACTTCATAGCCCCCCATCGTTACCCTGCTGTGGGGGGAGGGTGGGCAGGAGTGGGGGACCGAGGGGAGAAGGTGGGTGTGCTGAGCACAGAACCCAGGAGTCCGGGCTCCCCCCCCCACCCCCATTCTGTTCCCCTCCCAGAGCTGGGGATTGAACCCAGGAGTCCTGGCTACCTAAGCCATCATCCCCCACCTCTCACCCGTACCCCCTACGCCCCACAGGCTTCCCCGGCTGTGGGGGGGCCTCCCCCCACACCCATACAGAGAAAGGAAGCTGCTAAATAGACATTTATACATATATATATAAATAAAATTTCTCTGTACGGGAGGGGGAACTGGGGGGGCAGGTCCACCGACCCCAGAGCCGCCCCTCTTCCTCCCCGCTCTGGGCCACAGCCACCCCAAGCCGCGGTGTGTGTGTGGGGGGGTCTGTCCTAGAGATCACCACCGCAGATGGGGGGTGGGGAGCGGATCCCCAATGCCCCCCCCATCCTCCGTCCAGAGCCCTCCCCAGCCGCTGCGGGGGGAGGGAGATGGCGGTGGGGTCACGCGCACTTGGTCTGGGCTTGTGTCAGGAGGTCGCTGAAGGAGTCGAAGAGCTTTTCCAGCCAGGGCTGGTTCCGCATGCACTGCTGGACCACCTCCTCCTGGCCCAGGTCCGCGTCCTGCCCCTCGATGGCCGACGTCTGCGGGGAGACACGCGTCAGGGCTGTGGGCGGGAGCGAGGGGCGCCGGCGGGGCTGGGCTAGCAGGGGCTGCGGGTCGGCAGTGAGGGGCACTGGAAGGGCTGGGGGGAGCCCAGGACTGGGCTAGCAGGGGCTGCGGGTCGGGAGTGAGGGGCACTGGAAGGGCTGGGGGGAGCCCAGGGCTGGGCTAGCAGGGGCTGCGGGTCGGGAGTGAGGGGCACCGGCAGGGCTGGAGGGAGCCCAGGGCTGGGCTAGCAGGGGCTGCGGGTCGGCAGTGAGGGGCGCCGGCGGGGCTGGGGGGAGCCCAGGGCTGGGCTAGCAGGGGCTGGGGGGGGTCTCACCTCATCCTTGCAGCGCAGGAAGGTGTGGTATTTGTAGTGATGGAGGGAATGGGGGGGGCAGGTCGGGGGCTGTGGGGATCGGGGGGGCTGTGGGGGGGGCAGGACAGGGGCTGGGGGGGGCTGGGGGGGCCGGGGGGGGTCTCACCTCATCCTTGCAGCGCAGGAAGGTGTGGTATTTGTAGTGATGGAGGGAATGGGGGGGGCAGGTCGGGGGCTGTGGGGGTCGGGGGGGCTGTGGGGGGGGCAGGACGGGGGCTGGGGGGGGCTGGGGGGGGCCGCGGGGGGGGTCTCACCTCATCCTTGCAGCGCAGGAAGGTGTGGTATTTGTAGTGATGGAGGGAATGGGGGGGGCAGGTCGGGAGCTGGGGGGGTCGGGGGGGCTGTGGGGGGGCAGATCGGGGGCTGGGGGGGTCGGGGGGGCCGGGGGGGTCTCACCTCATCCTTGCAGCGCAGGAAGGTGTGGTATTTGTAGTGATGGAGGGAATGGTGGGGGGGGGAGGTTGGGGGCTGGGGGGGTCGGGGGGGGCAGGACGGGGGCTGGGGGGGCCGGGGGGGTCTCACCTCATCCTTGCAGCGCAGGAAGGTGTGGTATTTGTAGTGATGGAGGGAATGGGGGGGCAGGACGGGGGCTGTGGGGGTCGGGGGGGCTGGGGGGGGCAGTTCGGGGGCTGGGGGGGCCGGGGGGGGTCTCACCTCATCCTTGCAGCGCAGGAAGGTGTGGTATTTGTAGTGATGGAGGGAATGGGGGGGCAGGACGGGGGCTGGGGGGATCGGGGGGCTGTGGGGGGGGCAGGACGGGGGCTGGGGGGGCCGGGGGGGTCTCACCTCATCCTTGCAGCGCAGGAAGGTGTGGTATTTGTAGTGATGGAGGGAATGGTACAGGGTGAAGAAAAACGACTTTTCCACGTCGACCTTGAACTCCTGAGGGGGCGAAGGGGGGGTCAGTCGGGGGCTCCAGCCCCTCCCCCTGCCACCACCCCCACCTGCGGCAGCCCCCGCCCCCCGCACCCACCTGGGGTTTGGACACGCTCTTCTTCAGCTTGTTGAGGGTCTTGCGGTTGTAGGGCTGCCCCGTGGGGCGCAGCCTCACCAGCGCCTCGCCCGGCTCTGCCTGCAGCTGGGGGAAGGTGTGCAGCGCCTCCTGGGGGGGCACGGGGGTCACAGCAGGATGGGGGGGTGCCTCCTGCGCATGGGGCCCCTCCCCGCCCCACAGGTGCAAAGAACCCAGCCCCAGGGCCCCCCCAGCATCTCCCCCCCAGTCCCAGGGCCCCCCAAGCCGCCCCCCCAGCATTCCCTCCCCGAGTTTCTCACCCAGCCCCAGGCCCCCCCCAATGTCTCCCCCACCCAGCCCCAGGCCCCCACCCGAGTTCCCCACGCAGCCCCAGGGCCCCCCAATCCCCCACCCAGCCCCCCCCCACGCCCCCACCTGCAGCGCCGGGTGCAGCGACACCCGTTTCAGGACTTTCTTCTTGTGGTCGTTCAGGATCCCGTCAATTTTGCGCATGGGGGGCAAGTAGAGCTCGTCTGGGGGGGGCAGAGGGCAAAGGTCACTGGCTATCATGCCCCCCAGCCCCAGGATCGGCCACCTGGGCTCATCCCCCCTCACCATGTGGCCACCCTGGGCTCATCCCCCCTCACCATCTCCAATGGAGCCGTCAATAACCCCCCCACAATGGGGGACCCCTCCCACAGTGTGTGTGGGGGGCAGGGCAGATTCCCCGCTTCCCTGGCTGTGGGGAGAGGTGCAGGCCCCCAGCCGTGGGGTGAGAAGCGGGGGGGGGCCAGTCATGGGGGGGGAAGGTGCAGGGCCCCAGCCGTGGGGGGAAGAAGGGGGCCCACCCAGCCGTGGGGGAGAAGCGGGGGGGCCCAATCATGGGGGGGGAGAGATGCAGGCCCCCAGCCATGGGGGGAAGCGGGAGGCCCACTCAGCCGTGGGGGGGAAAGCGAGGGGGGCCCAGTCATGGGGGGGAGAGGTGCAGGCCCCAGCCATGGGGGGAAGCGGGGGGCCCACCCAGCCGCGGGGGGGGAAGCGGGGGGGACCCAGTTATGGGGGGGAGAGGTACAGGCCCCAGCCACGGGGGAAAGCGGGGGGCCCACCCAGCCGCGGGGGGGGGGAAGCGGGGCAGGTACCCACCGTTGGTGTCCTCCAGGGCCTGGATCATGTCGGGGTCGAGGGCCGTGCTGACCAGCATCTCCACGTAGCTCCGGTACATCTCCTTCATCGCCCGCGTGTTCAACACCCGGCCCATTGGCACCCGCTCTGGGGGGGCACAGATGTGAGGGGGGGGCCTGGCCACACCCCATGGCCAGCCCCCCCCACTTATACCTCCACACCACACAGAGGTTCCCCCCACCGGCATACCCCCAGCACACCAGCTCCAGCCCAGGGACCAGCCCCCCATCCCAGAGTCTGTAGTCCCCCCAGGGCCAGGACCCCCCCGCGAGTCAGACCCCTCCAGGACCAAGACATCCCCCCCCGTCAGAACACCCCAGGGCCAAGATCCCGTCCCCCCGAGTCAGACCCCTCCAGGGCCAAGACATCCCCCCCCGTCAGAACACCCCAGGGCCAAGATCCCGTCCCCCCGAGTCAGACCCCTCCAGGGCCAAGACATCCCCCCCCGTCAGAACACCCCAGGGCCAAGATCCCGTCCCCCCGAGTCAGACCCCTCCAGGGCCAAGACATCCCCCCCGTCAGAACACCCCAGGGCTAAGATCCCGTCCCCCCGAGTCAGACCCCTCCAGGGCCAAGATCCCGTCCCCCCGAGAGTCTGTAGTTCCCCCAGGACCCCTCTCCCAGAGTCAGACCCCCCCACCTAGGCTGCCCCCCCAGATTCACTCCCCCCCTTGCAAGCTCCAGGGCCTGGCACCTTGTGCTAAGAGGCACTTTGGTTCCCTCTAGTGGTAAAGCACGGGAGCAGTCCCCAACCACAGTGAGGCTCATTTGCATACCGCCTGTTCCAGCTCACCCCATTGGTGGGGATGACGGCACCACCCACTGGTGGCCAGAGGGGTCCGGGAATTGCCCAAAGTGGCAAATTCCAGGGGTTGCCACGGCTCCCTCCCATCCTGCGAAGTGCACGGATGTGAAAGGGAAGGTGTGTAGGAGTACAGGGGAGGCTCAGACACCAGAGACAATGGGTCGCCCTAACCAGTTCGTCCGTGGGCCCTCATTAGCTAGCCAAAACCAGAAGCCACTGGTCCTCAAATCCAGCTGGGTGCGGGGGAGAGGAGCAAACTGAACAGAGCTTTGAGCAAGCCACTTGCCCAGGTAGCCAGTCCCATAACACCCGTGGCCAGGGGCAGCGTCCGCCCCCCATCCTGGCTAACCACCACCGGCCCACCCGTCCAGTCAGCCAATCCCAGCTCCAGTGACACCCGTGGCCAGGGGCAGCGTCCGCCCCCCATCCTGGCTAACCACCACCGGCCCACCCGTCCAGTCAGCCAATCCCAGCTCCAGTGACACCCATGGCCAGGGGCAGCGTCCGCCCCCCATCCTGGCTAACCACCACCGGCCCACCCGTCCAGTCAGCCAATCCCAGCTCCAGTGACACCCGTGGCCAGGGGCAGCGTCCGCCCCCCATCCTGGCTAACCACCACCGGCCCACCCGTCCAGTCAGCCAATCCCAGCTCCAGTGACACCCGTGGCCAGGGGCAGCGTCCGCCCCCCATCCTGGCTAACCACCACCGGCCCACCCGTCCAGTCAGCCAATCCCAGCTCCAGTGACACCCGTGGCCAGGGGCAGCGTCCGCCCCCCATCCTGGCTAACCACCACCGGCCCACCCGTCCAGTCAGCCAATCCCAGCTCCAGTGACACCCGTGGCCAGGGGCAGCGTCCGCCCCCCATCCTGGCTAACCACCACCGGCCCACCCGTCCAGTCAGCCAATCCCAGCTCCAGTGACACCCATGGCCAGGGGCAGCGTCCGCCCCCCATCCTAGCTAACCACCACCGGCCCACCCGTCCAGTCAGCCAATCCCAGCTCCAGTGACACCCATGGCCAGGGGCAGCGTCCGCCCCCCATCCTGGCTAACCACCACCGGCCCACCCGTCCAGTCAGCCAATCCCAGCTCCAGTGACACCCGTGGCCAGGGGCAGCGTCCGCCCCCCATCCTGGCTAACCACCACCGGCCCACCCGTCCAGTCAGCCAATCCCAGCTCCAGTGACACCCGTGGCCAGGGGCAGCGTCCGCCCCCCATCCTGGCTAACCACCACCGGCCCACCCGTCCAGTCAGCCAATCCCAGCTCCAGTGACACCCGTGGCCAGGGGCAGCGTCCGCCCCCCATCCTAGCTAACCACCACCGGCCCACCCGTCCAGTCAGCCAATCCCAGCTCCAGTGACACCCATGGCCAGGGGCAGCGTCCGCCCCCCATCCTGGCTAACCACCACCGGCCCACCCGTCCAGTCAGCCAATCCCAGCTCCAGTGACACCCGTGGCCAGGGGCAGCGTCCCCCCCCCATCCTGGCTAACCACCACCGGCCCACCCGTCCAGTCAGCCAATCCCAGCTCCAGTGACACCCGTGGCCAGGGGCAGCGTCCGCCCCCCATCCTGGCTAACCACCACCGGCCCACCCGTCCAGTCAGCCAATCCCAGCTCCACTGACACCCGTGGCCAGGGGCAGCGTCCGCCCCCCATCCTGGCTAACCACCACCGGCCCACCCGTCCAGTCAGTCAATCCCAGCTCCAGTGACACCCGTGGCCAGGGGCAGCGTCCGCCCCCCATCCTGGCTAACCACCACCGGCCCACCCGTCCAGTCAGCCAATCCCAGCTCCAGTGACACCCGTGGCCAGGGGCAGCGTCCGCCCCCCATCCTGGCTAACCACCACCGGCCCACCCATCCAGTCAGCCAATCCCAGCTCCAGTGACACCCATGGCCAGGGGCAGCGTCCGCCCCCCATCCTGGCTAACCACCACCAGCCCACCCGTCCAGTCAGCCAATCCCAGCTCCAGTGACACCCATGGCCAGGGGCAGCGTCCGCCCCCCATCCTGGCTAACCACCACCGGCCCACCCGTCCAGTCAGCCAATCCCAGCTCCAGTGACACCCATGGCCAGGGGCAGTGTCCACCCCCCATCCTGGCTAATAACCACCGACCCACCTGCCCAGTCAGCTAGTCCGAGCTCCAGTGACACCCGTGGCCACAGGCAGTGTCCCCCCCACATCCTGGTTAATAACCACTGACAGATCCACCCTCCAGGCCCTGATCTCATTCTTTTCTGAACCCTTTTGGCCTGATGACATCCCCTGGCAAGGAGTTCCGCAGGTTAACAGTTCGTTGGGTGAAGAAATACTGCCTTAGAGGTTTGTTTTCAACCCGCTGCCTGGTAATTTCATCGGGTGACACCTTGTTTTCCGTGTTATGAGAAGGGGTAAATAACACCTCCCTAGTCACTTGCTTGACACTAGTCACAAGTTTATAAATCTCCTTCATACCCCTCCTTACTCGTTCCTTTTTCAAGCTGAACCAGCCCCGCCTTTTTCACCTCTCCTCATATGGAAGCTGTTCTGGACCCTAAGTGTTTTTGTTGCCGTTCTCCGCCACCTTTGCCATCCGAGTAGGTCTTTTTTGAGATGGGGCAACCAGAACGGGATGCAGTATTGGGGGTGTGGGCGTGCAATGGATTTATATAGCAGCATTGGATATTGATTCCAACAGGCGGCTGGCTTTTCTGACGGCCGCTGCCCACTGAGTGGAGGTTTGCCGAGAACGACCTGCAATGACTCCCAGAGCTCTTGCTTGAGTGGGACCAGCTCATTCAGGCCCCAGCCTTGCGTATGCAGAGTGGGGATTCGATCGTCCCTGAATTTCACCTGCAGCTCGGTAAGGTCCCTTTGTAACTCTTCACGGGCTGCTTCGGACTGATTTATCCTGCATCCTTTTGTGTCAGCTGCAAACTCAGCCGCCTCCCTGATTCCCCCTTTTCCCAGCTCACTTATGCCCATGTTGACACACGCTGGGTCCAGTGCAGACCCCCAAGGGACCCTGCTATTCACCTCTCTCCAGTCTGAAAACTGACCCTTTATTCCACCCCTTTGTTTCCTGTCTTTCCCCAGTTACTGACCCATGAGGGACCTTCCCCCTTATCCCATGACAGCTTAGTTCGCTTAAGAGCCTTGGGTGAGGGGCCTTGTCACAGGCTTTCTGAAAGTCTAAGGACGCTGGCTCCCCCTTGTCCACATGTCGACCCCCGGGAGAATTCTAATAGATCGGTGAGGCGTGATTTTCCTTTCCAAAAGCCAACACATCACGTCTGTCTCTGTGTCTGTCCATGCTGTTCTTCACCACGGTTTTAACCCCTTTGCCCGGTACTGAAGTTGGGCTCACCGGCCTGGAATTGCCAGGATCACCCCTTGGACCTTTTTTAAAAATCGGCATCACATGAGCTCCCCTCCAGCCATCTGGGCCAGAGGCTGAGTTAAGCGATTGGTGACACACCCCAGTGACTAGCTGCTGGTTGCTTTTTAAATTCTCTTTTAGCCCAAGGATCCTTTTGCACTTGACTTGCCAGAACTTAGGCCTCTTTCCTTACTGGGATTTGACTTTTTAAAGGAAGCCTTTTCCTCTAACCTCCTCTTTCACTTTGCTCTTTCGCCCTGGGGGCGTTTTCTTTGGTTCTCTATTTCTCTTTCTCTGGGGTTTACATGTGGGGTTTTCCCAGGCCTCTCCTGCAGTTGGGCTGGATGGGGTGTCCTGTACCCAGGGGGGAGGAAATGGGGGTGACCCCAGTAACATGGGGAAAAGGACGGGGTAGGATTGGAGCTGGGCGGAGGAGCTGTGGGGCCAGCCCTGCCCCGGCCCTGTGGAAGGCTGGCACCATGGCTTGAACTGACAGGCCAGAGCTGGGTCCCAGCACTATGACTCCCCGCTCTTCCCTCCCCCTGCACGCCCCCCCCGGGCTCACCCTCCTCGCTCTGCTGGTCCGGGCTGGACTCCGAGTCCGAGGAGGACGCAGCCTCCTTCAGCCATTTTTTCCTCTTCTTCGGAGGCGGCTCCGCCTTCACCTTGGCGGGTTTGGGTTTGGGCTTGGGGGCGCCGGCCGGAGCAGCCTTAGGGGGGGCAGGCGCCGGGGGCTCTGTCTTCTCCGCTTTGGGGGCCTTGTCAGCCTTGGCCGGCTTGTCCGCCCGGGGCGGCTTCTCGGCCCGCTCCGCCTTGAGGGGCTTGTCTAGCTTGGGGGCCCGCTCCACCTTCTCCGGCTTGGGGCCCTTCTCCGGCTTGGGGCCCTTCTCCGGCATCTCCACTCGCTCCGACGCCTCTGGCTGCTTCTCGGCCTTGGCTGGGGCCGGGACCTTGGGGCCTGAAGTCTTGGGCTGATTTTGCCTCCTGCACGGGGCGGGAAGGGGGCCCGTTAGGGAGCCCGGCACTGGAGCCCCAGCCCAGAGCGGGCAGGAAACACGCCGGGGAGGGGTCAGGGTACACCCCCCTCCCTCTCTGCACCCCCCCTCACCTCACGGCCTGCAGCGGCCGGTGCCAGGGCTTCTTGGAGCAGACGCGTACGTAATCCTTCTTGTTGATGTTCTCCAGGAACTTCACATAGAGACGCTGGTAGCGGTTCTTGGCGTCCCCAAAATAGCCCAGGTACTTGGTGGGGGAGAGGGGAGCAGAGATCAGGGGGGAGAGAGGAAAGGCAGGGGAGGGAGGAGGCTGCTTCTGGGGTGTCTTCGACTCCCCCGTCCAAAAGGGGAGCCAGGAACAGAGACGGAAACTTCTCTCCTCAGTGTCCCCGCCCCCGCTGGGAACGTGGCCCCTGGACACCCCGTCCTCATGGGGTACGGCCCCCTCTGCCAGGATCTTCCTCCCAACGAGCATCCCCCGGGGGTGATGCAGAAAAAGCCCTAGGCTGGCTTGGGATGGGGCACCAGGGGTCTGTCAGTGGGGTGGGGCAGGGTCACCCCCATGCTCTGGGGAGGGGGGGGGCAAGGGACACTCACGTTGCTGGTGGCACAGAACTGCCGCTGCCCGTCCTTGATCTCAGGGGTGAATTTCTGCAGCAGGGCTTTCTGCACCCGCCAGATGGGGGGCGGCTCCCGGCCCGTCTGCAATGCCAGCTGGAGACACGGAGGGAGAGGGGGTCACAGCCCCCTGCTAGCCCAGCCCTGCCCCCCCCTCCACTCTGCCAGTGCCCCTCACTCCTGACCCGCAGCCCCTTCCAGCCCAGCCCTGCCCCCTCCAGCTCTGCCAGTGACCCTGACTCCCGACCCGCAGGCCCTGCTAGCCCAGCCCTGCCCCACCTCAGCCCTGCTGGTGCCCCTCACTCCCGACCTGTAGCCCCCTGCCCACCTTCCACAGCCCTGCCGGTGCCCCTCACTCCCGACCTGTAGCCCCCTGCCCACCTTCCACAGCCCTGCCGGTGCCCCTCACTCTCGACCCGCAGCCCCCGCCAGCCCAGCCCTGGTCACACACTCCCAGCCCTGGTGGTGCCCCCCACTCCCGACCTGCAGCCCCTGCCAGCCGAGCCCTGCTGGTGCCCCCCACTCCCGACCCGCAACCCCCTGCTAGCCCAGCCCTGCTGGTGCCCCTCACTCTCGACCCGCAGCCCCCTGCCAGCCCAGCCCTGCTGGTGCCCCTCACTCTCGACCCGCAGCCCCTGCCAGCCCAGCCCTGCTGGTGCCCCCCACCTCCCGACCCGCAGCCCCTGCCAGCCCAGCCCTGCTGGTGCCCCCCACTCCCGACCCGCAGCCCCTGCCAGCCCAGCCCTGCTGGTGCCCCCCACTCCCGACCCGCAGCCCCCTGCTAGCCCAGCCCTGCTGGTGCCCCTCACTCCCGACCCACAGCCCCTGCCAGCCCAGCCCTGCTGTTGCCCCCCACCTCCCGACCCGCAGCCCCTGCCAGCCCAGCCCTGCTGGTGCCCCCCACTCCCGACCCGCAGCCCCGGGCTAGCCCAGCCCTGCTGGTGCCCCTCACTCCCGACCCGCAGCCCCCCACCTTGAGGGCCTGGATGTCCTCCACGCGGATGACGAATTCGTCGCGTTCCCGGAAGATCCCCTCCCCCCCACTCTCTGCCTCCTCCTCGTCCGTCTCGCCGCACACGGCCGCCGTCTCCTGCTTCTTGGCCAGGTGCAGGGGCCGCGCGTCCTCCGGCTCCTCCAGCTCAGGGGAGGCCTGGGCCGGGGGCCCCTCGGGGGGTGGCGGGGGGGGCTCGGGGGGCGAGGCCGGGGAGGTGGCCGGGGGGGGCTCCTGCTGGGAGGCCTCAGAGGGGGCTGGGCTGAGCGGCTTCTCCTCCACCACGGGGGCGTCTGTGGGTGGGGAGGGAGTAGGGTTAGTGCAGGGGTCAGAGGGTGCCCTCTGGGGGATTCAGGGGTGTGGACTGGGGGTCCTGGGGGGAAGCACCATGGGGGTAGGGCCATCCCCTGGAGGACCAAAGTGAGTGGGGCAAGGTCTAAAGAGCTGGGGTGGGGGACAACCTGGGGAGCAAGGGATTGGGGGACCCCATAATAGGGGAATAGGAGGCACCCAAAAAGGTTTGGGGGCACTCTACAGCAGAGTACAGGGGATTCAACAGCCCCAGGGACAAGAGGGGACCTGGGGCAGAGGAAGGTGGGGATGTCCCAGGGATGGGGGGGCAGGGAAAGGCCCCGGGAGTACTGGGGGACACAGGGCAGGGGGATGCTGGGACACCCCAGAGGACGCGGGGTGGGGAGATGCACGGGGCCATGGGGCAGGGAGGCATGGGGTGGCGGGACACCCCAGGAAGACATGGGGGGGCCATGGGGTGAGGAGCCACAGGGGGATGTGGAGTGGGGGAATGCAGGGCAGGGGAGATGTGGGGCAGGAGAACCCACCAGCGGGACGTAGGGCAGGGGATCATCCCAGGAGAATACAGGGTGGTATGGGGCAGGAGGGATGCGAGGCAGGGAAATCCCACAGGGGGATGCGGGGCAGGAAGAACACTTGGGGAGGAGATGCAGGGGGATACAAGGTGCGGCAACCCCTCGGGGGATGCGGGCTGGGGGGGATGCAGGGTCCCGTGAGGCAGGGGGACTCCCGGGGGGATATGAGGCAGGGGAAAAGATGCGGGGGGATGTGAGTTGGGGGAACCCCCGGGGGGATGCAGGGTCCCACAAGGCATGGGGACCCTGGGGGGGGGGGGCATGGGCTGGGGAAGAGGCAGGGTCCCGCGAGGCAGGCAAATCCCCGGGGGATGTGGGCCGAGAGGATGCAAGGTCCCGTGAGGCAGGGGGAGCCCGAGGGGATGCGAAGTGGGGGAACCCCCGGGGGGATGTGGGGTCCTGCGAAGCAGGGGGACCCCCAGGGGGAGGCAGGCCGGGGAGAAGGCAGGGTCCCGTGAGGTAGGGGAATCCCCAGGGGACGTGGGCCGGGGGGCCGGGGAACCTCAGGGAGATGCAAAGCGCGGGAACCCCCAGGGGGATGCGGGCCCAGGGGATGCAGGGTCCCGCGAGGCAGGGAGACCCCGGGGGGACGTGGCACCCACCGGCCCCGTCGCCTTCCTTGCGCTCGGCCGGGTCGTCCAGGGCGGAGATGGCGGACGAGATGCTCTTCTGCAGGTCCTGGTTCTTGCCCACCGAGTCCTCCTCGTCGGAGGAAAACGAGGGCAGCGTCTCCAGGTTGCGTTTCAGCTCCTCGTCCAGTCGCTTGCAGGGGCTGGTGCAGCTCATGACCAGCCCCTCGCCCTCAGCCCCGTCCAGCGCCCCCGGCAGCAGGGGGGGCGCCAGACCGAAGGGGGGCTGGGCCGTGGGGGGCCGCGGGGTCTTGGGGGGGCTGGCGGCGGCCGTGGGCAGCTGCTGCCGCTTGCCCGACTTGAGGAAGTCCAGGAAGGAAGCCATGAAACCCGACTTCATCTCCGGCTGCTTCTCCTCCACTTCCCGGATCTTTGCCTTGATCTTCTCCCGTGTCTGGCTGCTGTCCAGCCCCGGCTCGGGGGGCGCCGGCCCGGGGGCGGGAGGCTCTGCCGGGGCCCCCTCGCCGCCCTTGGGCACCGCCAGCTTGATCTGGGGGGAGAGCAGGGCTCAGGGGAGCTGGGGGGGGGACAGCCCAGCTGGGGCCGCCCCTTCTCCAGGCTCCCTGCCGCCCCCAGGCCCCGAAGCCTGGGAGATCTTGACCCCCAGGGCCCACAGGCCCCGACCCCCAGGACCCCCCCACATCCCTCAATAGATCAGCCTTGCTGGGAACCAAAGACAAGCCCCGCCCTCCCCAGCCAGGGCCCCACCCCCATCCCAAACCCCTCCCTCCCCAGCCAGGGCCCCACCCCCATCCCAAACCCCTCCCTCCCCAGCCAGGGCCCCACCCCCATCCCAAACCCCTCCCTCCCCAGCCAGGGCCCCACCCCCATCCCAAACCCCTCCCTCCCCAGCCAGGGCCCCACCCCCATCCCAACCCCCTCCCTTCCAGCCAGGGCCCCGCCCCCATCCCAAACCTCTCCCTCCCCAGTCAGGGCCACGCCCCCAGCCCAAACCCCGCCCTCCCTAGCCAGGGCCCCACCCCAGAGTCCCTCCCTCCCCAGCCAGGGCCCCGCCCCCATCTCAAACCCCTCCCTCCCCAGCCAGGGCCCCACCCCAGAGTCTCTCCCTCCCCAGCCAGGGCCCCGCCCCCATCTCAAACCCCTCCCTCCCCAGCCAGGGCCCCGCCCCCAGCCAAAGCACCTCCCTCCTGAGCCAGGGCCAGGCCCCAAGTCCCTCCCTCTAAAGCCAGGACAACGCCCCCAGCCCCTCCCTCCCCAGCCAGGGCCCCTCCCTCCCCGTTACCTTGAGCGGCTTGAGGGACTCAGCGCCGGCCCCTCCTTCGCCCCCCTCCTCACCCCCCTTCTTGCCCCGCCCCCTCCCCCTGCCCCGGGGCTTCTTGGCGCCGTCGGGGGGCAGGACGCCGTGGGGCTCGGCCAGGGGCCGGATGCGGGGCCGGCCGCGGGGCCGGGGGGGCCCGTCCCGCTTGGGCTTGGTGGGCTTGCGGCCCCGCTTCTTGGGGCCGTCGGCGGCGCTGTGGTGGGGGCAGAAGTCGATGTCGCCCATGGGGCTGAGGCTGGGCCGCGCCCGGCAGCTGGAGATCAGGTCGGGCAGCAGGTCGGGCAGGCGCCGGCTGTTGAGGCGGATGTCGGCCGGGACGTCGGCCTTGTCCTCGTCGTCCTGGAACTCGTACTCCTGGGCGTAGGCCTTCTTGGGGGGCTGGAACGGGGGGTCCCGCTTCTTGAGCAGGTGGAAGGAGGTCGTCTTCAGCAGCTTCTTGGGCTTCGAGGAGCAGAAGATGGGCGAGGTCAGGCCTGGCTTGGCCGCCCCCTCCGGCCCGCCGTGGCCCGCCTGGATCAGCCCCAGCGGCTCGGCGTTGACGGTGGAGGGCAGCTCGTGTTTGACCGGCTCCATGGCCAGGTGGGAGCCGTCCCCACCCTCGCTGGGGCAATAGCCTTGGTAGCCCTGGCCGGCCGGCAGCATGTCGTAGCCACTGGCCCCCCCCTTCAGGCCCTCGGCCCGCTCCAGGCTGGGCGGCTCGTCCTCCCCGCAGCCGGGCTTGGGGAAGTCGTCGGGGCCACAGGCCCCCGGCCCGAACATGTCCTCCATGCCGGGGAAGAAGCTGCGGTCCTCGTCCTGCAGCAGCGAATCGGGGAAGCAGATGGAGGTGAGGGGCACGAAGCGCTGCTTGGAGCCCTGCGGGCTGGGGCTCTCAAACTGGTCCTTGGCCTCCAGCTGGGCCTGGGGCACCTGCTGGGAGGAGTCAGGCTCCAGGCCGGCCCCGCCCTGGCCCAGGTGGGACTCCAGGCTCAGGTCGGGCTCCAGGAAGTCCTGGATCTCCTGGGACTGGCCCAGCACCTCCATGTTCTCGGCCTGCAGCTGGCCCTGGAGCTGGGGGGACTGCTGGGGGTCCAGGCCCTGCGAGCGGACGTGGGCTTGGTGCAGGTGAGCTTCCAGAGCCTGCAGCTGGAGCTGGGGCGAGGGGGGCTCGGGGGGGTGCAGGCGCTGCGGCTCCAGCAGGTGCACCTTGGCCCGGGGATGCAGCTGGCTCTGGGTGTGCGTCAGCACCGACTGCAGAAGCTGGGACTGCTGCTGCTGCTGCTGCTGGGGGGGGGGCAGGGAGAGCTGGGGCAGGTCGGGGGACGAGTCCAGCAGCAGTGGTGCCCCCTGCTGGCTGGGCAGCAGCTCCATGGGTGGGGGCTCACCCACCATGCGGTGGGGCGGGGGGCCGTGCTCGGGGGTCTTCTGCAGGTAGGAGTGGGCCTGGGCCAGGTCCTTGGCCCCAGCCTGCAGATGCTCCACCGACTTCTTCATGTCCTGGGCGTAGCTGTCCATGGAGCCGGCCTGGTGGGTGTAATGCACCACGGAGGTGGCGAGCGCTTCTGGGGTGGAGCGGGCGTGGGGCCGCTCCCCTTTCTTCTTCTCCTTCAGGCCCTGCAGGGACAGCTCCAGGCCCTGGCTGTCCAGGTTGGAGTTGGTGCGGATGACACTCTGCAGGTGGTAACGCTCCTCCGACTTGCTGAGCCCCCCATAAGCCAGCCCCTTGGCCCCCCGCTCCTCGCACTGCACCAGCCCCTCGGCCGGCCCTCGGGGGGGCGGCGTCTGGGACTGCAGCAAGTGCTGAATGAGGAAATCCTCGTCCTCCGCCCGCTCGGCCGCCAGCAGGTCAGACTCGGCCTTGGCCTTGCTGTAGGAGGCCGCCCGCTCCACACCTGGGTAGCTCTGCCCGTGCGCCGGCTGCATGAAGGAAGGCGACAGCACCGACGTCAGGTACTTCTGGGACTGCCCGGGCGAGTTCACGCTCTGGGGCCGGGCGGCCGTGGGCGACTGCAGGGGTCGGCCAATCTGTGAGGGGCTGGAGTCGGGAAGGCTCTGCCCGTGGGCGTAGCCGATGGGCTGCGGGTGGCTGGGCATGGCAGGTGAGTGACCGGTGCTGTAGCTCAGCGAGGGGCTGGCGGTGGGCATGCCCTGGGAGTGGGCTGGCCCGTAGCTGGGGGTCTGGCTCACCGAGACATGGGGCTCGGCCTGGACGCTGTAACCCACTGTCGACAGCCCCTGCAGCTGCTCCGGAGAGAAGGCCTGGCTCTGACTCACGCAGGGCTGCAGCCCCTGCCCGCCCTGCCCACCCTGTCCGCCCGGCTGGGCCTGTCCCGGGCCGTAGCTCTGGGCCTTGCTGACGCTGGTTAGGTCCTGCGCCTGGCTGCCGCTGAACTGGGAGGCCTGGCTGACGGAGGAGAGGCTCTGGGGCTGGCTGACGGCGTAGCTCTGGGGCTGGCTCATGGACAGAAGGCTCTGGGGCTGGCCGGGCGAGTAGGCCTGGGACTGGCTGGCGATGACCGAGCTGGGCTTGGCGACGGAGACGGAGAAGCTGCTTTGGCACTTGGGGGTGGCGGTGGAGCGAGGGGTCTGGCGGGAGGCTGAGTAGCTCTTGGATTTGGAGGAGCCGCCGGTGGCCGCGCCCGAGTAGCCGGGCGACTGGATGATGGGCCGGTAGCTCTGCCCGGGCTCCTGGCGGGGGGCCTGCGGCGGCTTCTGGGAGCCCTCGGAGCCGGCAGGCGAGGGCTCGCCCAGCGGGCTGCAGGAGAGGCCGGCGCGGTGGGACATCTGCTGGTAGCTGCCCCCGCAGCTCAGGAAGTGCTGCAGGGAGTGGGCCGCGGGCAGCTGCGGCTGGGCACTGGAGGGACGCTGGTAGTGCTTGATGACGCTGTCCTGCCGGGGGACGGCCCGCTCCATGGAGGCGGCGGGCGAGCTGGAGAAGACCGAGGTGTTGTACAGCTGCGAGGACTGGTCCGAGGGGGGCCCCAGGGAGGACGAGAGCAGGTTGAACTGGGAGGGCAGGTGGCGGGAGGCCGACTCCTGGGCGCTGCGGTAGGCCGAGCTCTGGGAGGGCAGCCCGGTGCCCAGCACGGCGCTGCCCAGCCGGTCGAAGCTGAGGGAGGAGGGGACGCTGGCCTGGGAGGATTTGATGTGCAGCAGCGGGTCGTGCGGCGACAGGAGCCCGTTGGAGCTGGGGCTGAAGGCTGCGTCCTGCAGGCTGAGCGAGGAGGTGACCGGGAAGCTGCGCCCGCTGAAGGAGGCCGGGTGCTGGTAGGCCGACAGCGCCGAGGACGACGGGAAGGTGCCGGAGCCGGGGATGGCGCCCGAGATGAACAGCTCAGCCGGGGCCGGAGTGTGCATGGCTGGGGGGGGAAACGAGGGGGGGTGTCAGAGAATGGAGCAGCACCCGCCTGCACCCACAGCCCCCGCCCGGGACAGGCCCCCGTGGGGAGATCTGGGTCCTACAGTGGGGCTGGGGGTGGGGCTTCAAGCCAGGCCAAGCCCGGCTGGGGAGGGGATTGAACAGGGGGTGGGGCTAAGGGGGGGCAGCCTGGCCCGGCTGAGGGGGCGGAGCTAAAGCCTAGGAGCAGGGGCATGCACCGCCCCAGCTGGGAGTGTCCCCGTACAGACCCTGCCCCCTGGGGGGCTCTCCCCACCCCCACGTACCTGTCTGCCAGGAGGGGGTGCGGAACTGGGAGAGCAGCGAGGAGGCCGAGGGGCCGGGCTGGGGGGCCCGCGACTCCAGCGCCGAGATGAGGTTCATGACGGAGGCATCGGGGGTGGCGCTGCTGGCATGATGGAGTCCCGTCTCGAAGAGCCCCGAGAGACCTGGGGGGGGAGACAGTGAGGGGGGCACAGACAGACAGGGGCTGAGACCGGGAGATGGGACAGGCAGACGGGCAGGGCAGACGGACAGATGGGGAGATGGGGGCAGAGACGGGGAGACGGGACAGGCAGACGGGGGCAGAGCAGACAAACGGATGGGGAGACGGGGGCAGAGACGGGGAGACGGGACAGGCAGACGGGGGCAGGGCAGACAGACGGATGGGGAGACGGGGGCAGAGACGGGGAGACGGGACAGGCAGACGGATGGGGAGACGGGGGCAGAGACGGGGAGACGGGACAGGCAGACGGATGGGGAGACGGGGGCAGAGATGGGACGGGGAGACGGGGGCAGGGCAGACAGACGGATGGGGAGACGGGGGCAGAGACGGGGAGACGGGACAGGCAGACGGGGGCAGGGCAGACAGACGGATGGGGAGACAGAAGCAGAGGCGGGGAGACGGGACAGGCAGACGGGGGCAGAGACGGGGAGACGGGACAGGCAGACGGATGGGGAGACAGAAGCAGAGGCGGGGAGACGGGACAGGCAGACGGGGGCAGAGACAGGGGAGACTGGGGGGGCTGACGGGGGCAGGGCAGACAGACGGACGGATGGGGAGACGGGGGCAGAGACGGGACAGGCAGACAGGGGCAGGGCGTTGTGGGAGTGCTGGTAGGTCTAACAGAAGCAGACAGGCAGAGAGTGGAGATGAGCGAGGCCTGGGGGGGGAGACAGGCAGAGGGCACCAGACCCATGGATAATGGAGGGCAGAGCAGGCGGCGGAGAGGGGCAGGTGGACACACAGACAGCCAGGGACAGACGGACGAGGGGATGCAGAGAGACAGGTGGGGGGAGGAGCAGATGCACAGCAGGATAGGCACACAGCCAGGAGGATGGATGGACAGACAGCCGCACGGCCATGAGGACAGACGGGTGGACACACAGCGGAACGGACACATGGCCACAAGGACGGAGGGATGGACAGACACAGAGGAAGGGGCACACAGCAGGAGAACAGACGGATGGACAGACACAGAGGGAAGGACACGCAGCCAGGAGGACGGACGGATGGACACACAGCGGGACGAGCACACAGCAGGACGGACGGACGGATGGACAGACACGGGGAAGGGCACATGGCCAGGACGGACGAATGGACACACAGCGGGACGAGCACACAGCAGGAGGACAGACGGATGGACAGACACAGGGAAGGGCACACGGCCAGGAGGACGGACGGATGGACACACAGCGGGACGACCACACAGCAGGAGGACAGACGGATGGACAGACACAGGGAAGGGCACACGGCCAGGAGGACGGACGGATGGACACACAGCGGGACGAGCACACAGCAGGAGGACAGACGGATGGACAGACACAGAGGGAAGGACACGCAGCCAGGAGGACGGACGGATGGACACGCAGCGGGACGAGCACACAGCAGGAGGAGGGACGGATGGACAGACACGGGGAAGGGCACACGGCCAGGACGGACGGACGGACGGACACACAGCGGGACGAGCACACAGCAGAAGGACGGACGGATGGACAGACACAGGGAAGGGCACACGGCCAGGAGGACGGACGGATGGACACACAGCGGGACGAGCACACAGCAGGAGGACAGACGGATGGACAGACACAGGGAAGGGCACACGGCCAGGACGACGGACGGATGGACACACAGCGGGACGAGCACACAGCAGGAGGACGGACAGATGGACAAACACAGGGAAGGGCACACGGCCAGGAGGACGGACGGATGGACACACAGCGGGACGAGCACACAGCAGGAGGACAGACGGATGGACAGACACAGGGAAGGGCACACGGCCAGGAGGACGGACGGATGGACACACAGCGGGACGAGCACACAGCAGGAGGACAGACGGATGGACAGACACGGGGAAGGGCACACGGCCAGGAGGACGGACGGATGGACACACAGCGGGACGAGCACACAGCAGGAGGACGGACGGATGGACAGACACGGGGAAGGGCACACGGCCAGGAGGACGGACGGATGGACACACAGCGGGACGAGCACACAGCAGGACGGACGGACGGATGGACAGACACAGGGAAGGGCACACGGCCAGGAGGACGGACGGATGGACACACAGCGGGACGAGCACACAGCAGGAAGACGGACGGATGGACAGACACAGGGAAGGGCACACGGCCAGGAGGACGGACGGATGGACACACAGCGGGACGAGCACACAGCAGGAGGACGGACGGATGGACAGACACAGGGAAGGGCACACGGCCAGGAGGACGGACGGATGGACACACAGCGGGACGAGCACACAGCAGGAGGACGGACGGATGGACAGACACGGGGAAGGGCACACGGTCAGGAGGACGGACGGATGGACACACAGCGGGACGAGCACACAGCAAGAGGACGGACGGATGGACAGACACGGGGAAGGGCACACGGTCAGGAGGACGGACGGATGGACAGACACGGGGAAGGGCACACGGCCAGGAGGACGGACGGATGGACACACAGCGGGACGAGCACACAGCAGGACGACGGACGGATGGACAGACACAGGGAAGGGCACACGGCCAGGAGGACGGACGGATGGACACACAGCGGGACGAGCACACAGCAGGAGGACGGACGGATGGACAGACACGGGGAAGGGCACACGGCCAGGAGGACGGACGGATGGACACACAGCGGGACGAGCACACAGCAGGAGGACGGACGGATGGACAGACACGGGGAAGGGCACACGGTCAGGAGGACGGACGGATGGACAGACACGGGGAAGGGCACACGGCCAGGAGGACGGACAGATGGACACACAGCGGGACGAGCACACAGCAGGACGACGGACGGATGGACAGACACAGGAAAGGGCACATGGCCAGGAGGACGGATGGATGGACACACAGCGGGACGAGCACACAGCAGAAGGACGGACGGATGGACAGACACAGAGGGAGGGGCACACGGCCAGGAGGACGGACGGATGGACACACAGCGGGGCGAGCACACAGCAGGAGGACAGATGGATGGACAGACACAGGGAAGGGCACACAGCCAGGAAGACGGACGGATGGACACACAGCGGGACGAGCACACAGCAGGAGGACGGACGGATGGACAGACACGGGGAAGGGCACACGGCCAGGAGGACGGACGGATGGACACACAGCGGGGCGAGCACACAGCAAGAGGACGGACGGATGGACAGACACGGGGAAGGGCACACGGCCAGGAGGACGGACGGATGGACACACAGCGGGACGAGCACACAGTAGGAGGACGGACGGATGGACAGACACGGGGAAGGGCACACGGCCAGGATATGGACGGACGCACGAGCGGGAGAAGACGGAGACGTACCTGCGGGGTGGTGGTTCGTGGCATAGCCCTGCAGGGGGTGAGGGGCGGCGTAGGCCTGGCGGTGCAGAATGTCTGTGTCGGGATGGGACGTGCGGGACCCGCCGTACACCAGGCTGGGGGGGGGGGGAGGACAGCATCAGTGACAGTCATGCCCCCCCCAACCCTGCCCCCAACTCCTGAGGGGTGGGACGTGGGGCCTTTCCTCTCCAGGGGGCACCGGCTCCCATCCAGCCCCAGGGCAGGGATTGGCTGGCTCAGGGGGGCAGGGAATGGGGTCTGGGGCCTCTCTCCTCTAGGGGGTGCCAGCTCCCATCCAGCGCCCAGGGCGGGGACTGGCTGGCTCGGGGGGCCGGGAATGGAGCCCGGGGCCTGTCCCCTCCGGGGGGCACCAGTTCCATCAGTGATCCCTCTGCAGTGGGGAAGGTGCTTTCACCATGGATTCCCCCCCACCCAAGTTGTCTCCCCCACAGGCAGACCCTGGAAAAGCAGAACCCGCCCCATGGATCCCCCAGCCCCAGCCCCATGGCTCAGAGAAGCGGGAAGGTTTCCCCCCCATCCCCCTCCCAGCATCTGGTACAGGAGCGTGGTGACAGCAGGGCATTCTGGGAAACGTAGTCCCTGGCTCTGGCTCCAGATGTCTGATTCCCCCTCCCCCCCTACGCACTTCCCAGCTTTGCTGGCAGCACGGGAAGGAGCCTGGCACCAAAACGGAGATGCACAGCCCCCCCATCCCATCCCTGCTCCCCCAGCCCTGCCGGTGCCCCTCACTCCCGACCCGCAGCCCCCCCCATCCCATCCCTGCTCCCCCAGCCCTGCCGGTGCCCCTCACTCCCGACCCGCAGCCCCCCCATCCCATCCCTGCTCCCCCAGCCCTGCCGGTGCCCCTCACTCCCGACCCGCAGCCCCCCCATCCCATCCCTGCTCCCCCAGCCCTGCCGGTGCCCCTCACTCCCGACCCGCAGCCCCCCCATCCCATCCCTGCTCCCCCAGCCCTGCCGGTGCCCCTCACTCCCGACCCGCAGCCCCCCCATCCCATCCCTGCTCCCCCAGCCCTGCCAGTGCCCCTCACTCCCAACCCGCAGCCCCCTGCCAGCCCAGCCCTGGGCTCCCCAGTCCTGCCGGTGCCCCCTACTCCCAACCCACAGCCCCTGCCAGCCCAGCCCTGGGCCCCCCAGCCCTGCCGGTGCCCCCTACTCCCAACCCACAGCCCCTGCTAGCCCGGCCCTACCGGTGCCCCTCACTCTTGTCCCGCAGCCCCCTGCCAGCCCAGCCCTGGGCCCCCCAGCTCTGCAGGTGCCCCTCACTCCCGACCCGCAGCTCCTGCCAGCCCAGCCCTGGGCCCCCCAGCCCTGCCAGTGCCCCTCACTCCCGACCCGCAGCTCCCTGGGCTCCCCTCCATCCCCAAGAGTTGTGAAGACAGATTTAGATTTTTGCAACCACCTACTAAGCAGAGGGAACTTCCCAGCTGGGAACTGTACCCCGATCAGACCCTGAGCTCTGCCCAGCAAGGACACCCCTCTCCCTGTTACAAGAGAACCCAGGAGTCCTAGCTCTCAGCCGCCCCCACTCCCCACACCGGTGCCTGCACCCAGCACTGAACCCCTCGGACGCGCCCTTCCTCCTGGCGGCCTAGGGCCACGCTGGGGCATGCAATGCTGGGCAGGCGCAACTGGGAGCTGAAGGATCCATGTGCCATGCAGCGAAGGCTCGGCCCAGGCTGCAGGCCCTCGATGCAACTGGCTGCGGACAGATGCAGGCGTGAGCCAAGGCAAAGCTGCAACCTCTCCAGAGAGGCAAATGAACACCCCAGGTGCATGCAGCCGTCTGGAGAATGAGGTATGCGCCGAGGCACAAATGCATGGGATTTGCCCAGGTCCAGGCCCGCTCAGCGACGCATGCACTGTGGCAATCCACACACTATGTGGCTGCACTCCTTTGTACAAGGGGTGGATGCAGCAGGCAGTGAATGCAGGGGCTGCGCTAAGGAGCCCCTTCTTTGAGAGAGAAATGCAGGCACCATAGCAAATGCATGCAGCACGGAGATGCACCCTGCTGCAGAGAGATGCCTACATGATTGCATGCAGCATGGTGGATTCACCCTGCTGCAGAGAGATGCCTGCACAATTGCATGCAGCACAGGATGTGCCCTGCTACAGGAATTCATGCATAATTGCATGCAGCACAGGGTGTGCCCTGCTGTGGGTGCATGCACAACTGCATGCAACATGGGATGCAACCTGCTGCAGACTGATGCAGGCATCACAGCAAATAGATGCATTGTGCAGGAGCAGGAGAGCTGCAGTTAGCATGGGAAATGCATGCACCATATGCACACAACTGCCTGCAGAGACATGCAAAGGAATGTCCTATACAGGCAAATCTCCCTGTGGAAGGATACACACCCCACGGAGGGAATGCATGGGCTGCGCCCAGGGACCTCCTTGCAGAGAAATGCATGCACTACTGTAAATGCACAGGCCGTGGAGGTGCAAAAACCTGCCGAGAGCTGCCTGTGCCCTTGCAAATGCATTCACCAAGCAGGTGCGTGCACCGTGTGGCAAAGGTAGGCACCATGCTGGGGAGCAACCGCTTCCAGGGAGATGCAATGGCAACATGTTATGCACATGCAACCACCCCCCAGCAGGATGCATGTGCCATGCAGCAAACGCCTGGGCAGTGCAGGGGCCCGCACCAGCAAGGGAAGGCATGTACCACGCAGGTGCAGCCATCGGCAGAAGGGTGCAAGCAGCACCAAAAACTCCCTTCACCATCCAGAGGCAACTGAGTCTACCAGACACACGCCAGGCCGCAGGCGGCTGGGCATGCGGTGCCTGCATAGCCCTGCAGGCTGCACCCCGCAGCAGCTCTGCGCTGTGTGCAGATACATTGTCCATGTCAGGGGGGTTCTACTTGCAGATAGATGCCTGCACCTCCCTCGCCCCCACCCTGCAGGTGCACCTGCCTCCAGGAGACATGCAGCAGAGCCCCAGCATGCACCAAGGCAGCAGTGCAGCAGCCGGCAGAGAAAATGCACCGGCCAGGCGGGCGCCACCCCACACAGCCCGCCCCCCCCGAAACGCAGCCCACAAGAGCCCAGTCTTTGAACCCCAATGCCCAGCCCCCAACCCCACTAGGCCCCACTCCCAGAGGAATCCTGCTCCAAGCCCTGCCCCCTCACTCTAACCACTAGGCCCCACTCCCCAGCCCCAGTTACCCTTGCTCCCCTCCCCCACCTTCCAGCTTCTTCAACCAGCAGCTCTCACTCACGGGACGCTGCTGGGGGGCAGGGAGGTGTCACACAGAGATTGGTGCCTTGGGGGTGGGGGGGGCAGAATGCAGATGCCCCTGGGGCTGTGGGGAACAGCCAACGCCTGGGGGGCAGGGACTGCATCCCACCCCCCTTCCCTGCAGCCAGGACCTCCCCATCAGTCTGGGAGTGGGGTGGGAGGTCACACTCACCGCCGCCCCCTGTCCAGGGGGAATCCCCCCCGGCCCCCATTCCGTCAGGGGAGCAGCCCGGAAACCCACAAACTCATCACACACTTGGGGGCTGGGGACACAAGCTCCTGCCCCCCACTCTGGGACCAGTGGGGCTGATTGAAGGGGGTCAGAGCTGAGCCAGAGGGAAAGAAACCCCCTCCCCCAACAGCCTCCCCACACTCCTCCCTTTCCCCATGGACCTCCCCCTCCCACCAAACTGCTACCTTGCCCCCCATGCAGCCCCCCTTCCCCCACACCCCTACCTCCCCGCCCCCACCGGGGCAGTCCCAGCACAACTCAGCAGGAGGGCGGCTCTCAAGCCCACGGTGCAGAGCGAAACACTGAGAGCCAGGGAAGGTCAGAGCTTGCAGCAAAGCTGGGGAAAGAACCCAGGAGTCCTGGCTCCCAGCCCCCCTCCCTCCTCTAACCACCCGACCCCACTCCCCTCCCAGAGCCAGGGAGAGAACCCAGGAGTCCTGGCTCCCAGCCCCCCTCCCTCCTCTAACCACCCGACCCCACTCCCCTCCCAGAGCCAGGGAGAGAACCCAGGAGTCCTGGCTCCCAGCACCCCCCTGCTCTAACCACTAGATCTTACTGCTTTAGACACATTCAGAGAAAGGTCTCTCAGAAGGTACCATGATATCTCAGGGGAGTGGGCCTGGGAGCCAGGACTCCTGGGTTCTGTGACCAGCTCTAGGAGGGGAGTGGGGCCTAGTGGTGGGGGGGGGGCTGGGAGCCAGGACTCCTGGGTTCTCTGACCAGCTCTGGGAGGGGAGTGGGGTCTAGTGGGAGGGGGGGCTGGGAGCCAGGACTCCTGGGTTCTGTGACCAGCTCTAGGAGGGGAGTGGGGTCTAGTGGTGGGGGGGGGGGCTGAGAGCCAGGACTCCTGGGTTCTCTGACCAGCTCTAGGAGGGGAGTGGGGTCCGGGGGGGGGGGCTGGGAGCCAGGACTCCTGGGTTCTGTGACCAGCTCTGGGAGGGGAGTGGGGTCTAGTGGAGGGGGGGGGGGCTGGGAGCCAGGACTCCTGGGTTCTGTGACCAGCTCTAAGAGGGGAGTGGAGTCTGGTGGTTGGAGGGCAGGGGCTGGGAGCCAGGACTCCTGGGTTCTCTCTCTGGCTGTAGAATGGGAGGGGGTTCTAGTGGGTTGGAGCTGGGGGGGAGGAGAGGGCTGAGCACCAGGACTCCTGGGTTCCCTGTCGCCTGACCTGGGGGTCTGCACTTGCTCTCTAAGGGGAGGTGCCTGGAGCCCCTCCCCCAGGGGCTTCCCCCACAAACGGCTCCCAGCCCCCCCGTGTTGGTTGGTGCTGCCCAGGACACGATGGGGCCCGCTTGTCCCAGCCCCCCACCCTGCTCTCTAAGAGGCCTATTGGGGGGCAGGGGAATCCCTAATAGGCCTGCCCCCCCCCCCCGAAGCTGAGCCTGGCTTGGCCTTGTGCACAGGTGGGGGCGACCCTCGTCCCGCCACCCCCGTGCACGGATTTCGGGGGGGCTGCAGGCCCTGCGCCCCTTTCCCCATGCACAGGGTGGAGGAGCCCCCCCTCCCCATGCACAGGGTGGGGGAGCCCCCCCGTCCCCAGGGCGTACCCGGGGGGCCCGATCCCGCTCACCTGGCCTTGGCCGAGCGCTCGTAGCTCCATCCCGGGCCGGCGCCCAGCGGGTCCCCGAAGCCGGCGCTGGGGTAGTTCCTGTCCATGGGGCCGGCGGGGGGGCCAGGGGCCGCGCCTCGGCCTGCGCGTCCCCTGCGGGGGGGGCTCGGCGGGGAGGGGGGCGGCGGGGGGGTCCCCGCCGCTGCCCCCGGCCGGGGCCCGCCGGGCTGGCTCGGGCCCCGCGCGGGCGGCGCTGGCGCTGGGGCTGCGGGAGGCGGCGGCCGCTGGCGAGGCGGATCACGGTGCAGCCATGTTCGCTGGGTGTCTCTGTCCGCCCCGCTTCCTCCCACAATCCCGTGCTGGGGGGGGGGGGGGGGGGGCCGAGACAGAGCCGGGGAGGAGGGAGAGAGACGGGGCGGGGGGGCAGAGAGGAGGAGGGGGGCAGAGATAGAGGAGGAGAGAAGGGCAAGTGAGATGGAGTAGGGCAAGAGGAGGAGGAGGGAGGGAGGGAGTGGGGCAGAGAGGAGAAGGAGAGAGGATGGGAAGGAGGAGTGGGGCAGAGACGGGGAAGGAGGGATGGAGAAGGGCAGAGAGAAGGAAGGAGGGGAGGGATGGGGAAGGAGGAGTGGGGCAGAGAGAAGGAGGGGAGGGGATGGGGCAGAGATAGAGAGAGAGAGAAGGGTCAGTGAGGAGGGAGTAGGGCAGAGGAGGAGAGGAAGGAGTGGGGGCAGAGAGGCGGAGTGGGCAAAGAGGAGAAAGGAGGATGGAGGAGGCAGAGAGGAGGAAGGAGGAGGGATGGGAAGGAGGGAGTGGGGCACAGACGGGGAGGGAGGGGATGGGGCAGAGATAGAGGAGGAGAGAAGGGTCAAGGAAGGAGGGAGTGGGGCAGAGAGAGGACGGAGGAATGGAGAAGGGCAGAGAGGAGGAAGGATGGAGCGGGAGGGTGGGAAAGGAGGGATTGGGCAGAGAGGAGGAGGAAGGAGTGGGGCAGAGAGAGGACGGACGGATGGAGAAGGGCAGAGAGGAGGAAGGAGGGAGGGATGGGAAAGGAGGGAGTGGGGCAGAGACAGGGAGGGAGGGGATGGGGCAGAGATAGAGGAGGAGAGAAGAGTCAAGGAAGGAGGGAGTGGGGCAGAGAGAGGACGGAGGGATGGAGAAGGGCAGAGAGGAGGAAGGAGGGAGGGATGGGAAAGGAGGGAGTGGGGCAGAGACAGGGAGGGAGGGGATGGGGCAGAGATAGAGGAGGAGAGAAGAGTCAAGGAAGGAGGGAGTGGGGCAGAGAGAGGACGGAGGGATGGAGAAGGGCAGAGAGGAGGAGGGGAAAGAGGAGTGGGGCAGAGAGGGAGGGGATGGAGGGAGTGGGGCAGAGACAGAAAAGAGGGGGTGGGAAAGGAGGGATTGGGCAGAGAGGAGGAGGGAGGGGTGGGGAAGGAGTGGGGCAGAGACAGAAAAGGGTGGTGGGAAAGGAGGGATTGGGGCAGGGGGGAGGGGGCCAAGGGGATGGAGGATCAGGATGACAGCTACATACACGGCACCTGTGCTACACCCACCCCCGATATCACACACGTGTGCACAACCCCCCAATGTGTCTGTGCAACTTGCAAAACCCCTCACTTGTGTCTGTCTTGCACGGCCCCCATCCCAGGCGTGTGCAGAGTGAACCCTGCCCAATGCACACAGGTGTGCAATCGCAGACACACAGCAAGGAACGCTGGGGGGACCCCCACACATACCTCTGACTCTGTCACCCCATGCCCTCCCCACTGGCAGAGACAGGGGGGCCACGACTCACTGGCACCTACTTGGCCAAGAACTGGGGCTGGCTGGGGTGGGGGTTGCATTGGAGACCTGAGGGTGGGGCCCAGAAAATGTGGGGCAGGACCCAGGCATCCAGGGGCTGGTCATGCCCCAACCCCTGCCCCCACTCTTATAAACAGGGTCCTAGGCTGGCCCCAGCTGTAGGCCAGGCCCCCATGGTCTGCCTTGGCCTACAAACAACACAGGGGATATGGCAGCCTCTGGCGGGAGGGGGAGAAAGGAGGGACTACGAATCCCATCATGCACCGGGAGGAAGGAAGGAAGCCAGCTGCTTGGAATGAAGTGGAAGCATTGCATCCTGGAAGCTGTAGTTCCAGTGAGGAGGAGCTGGATTAAAGCCCTTCCCGCCATGATCCTACTCGAGGCTTCATTGGCTGGGCTGAGCTGCCTGTCTGTCTCCTTCCCACCAATCCGCTCCAATGGAGGGACGTGACCCGCTGATGTAGATGAATGATAGGCAGAGCAACAGGCCAATCCGTGGCCTGCAACCTTCCCTCCTCCAAACCGGAGCTACCAGGGCCTCAGTGCCCCTCACCCGGGCATCAGGCCGCCCTGCAAGCTGCAGCACGAGGGAGGCTATGATGCATGCTGAGTTTCCACATGCACAGGATCGCTGGGCGTGCACCAGCACCATTCACACCCCAGCCACACAGGTCCAAGCCTTGGCTCAGGAAGCAGTTTGCACAGATGCACTAGCAGCAGAGCGTGCATCAGCGTCCCCGTGTCCCCAGGCGTGACTTGGCCCTGGCAGAGCGTGCACCAGCGTCCCCGTGTTCCCAGGCGTGACTTGGCCCTGGCAGAGCGTGCACCAGCGTCCCCGTGTCCCCAGGCGTGACTTGGCCCTGGCAGCACGTGCACCAGCGTCCCCGTGTCCCCAGGCATAGCTCACCCCTGGCAGAGCATGCACCAGCGTCCCCGTGTCCCCAGGCGTGACTTGGCCCTAGCAGCACGTGCACCAGCATCCCCGTGTCCCCAGGCGTAGCTCACCCCTGGCAGAGCATGCACCAGTGTCCTCGTGTCCCCAGGCGTGGCTCGGCCCCAGCAGCACATGCACCTGTGTCCCCAGGCATGGTTCACCCCCGGCAGAGCGTGCACCAGCATCCTCATGTGCCCAGGTGTGGCTCACCCCTGGCAGAGTGTGCACCAGCATCCTCGTGTGCCCAGGTGTGGCTCACCCCTGGCAGACTGTGCACCAGCATCCCCGTGTCCCCAGGCGTGGCTCACCCCTGGCAGAGTGTGCACCAGTGTCCCCGTGTCCCCAGCCGTGGCTCAGCCCTGGTGGCACGTGCCAGGTGTGGCCGGAGCGGCTCTCCGCACAGGTACGATCACGTGCCCCGCTGCGGGAAAGGGGGGCGGCTGGGGCAGGGTTTCACACCCAGGAGCACTCAGCCGGCGAGACGCGCCCTCACCCCAGATGTAGGACACGGCAGGTTCTAGCAAACGGCTGGCGCTTTATTTCGCTGACAACAATCCTGGCGCGGGAGGCGGGTCCCAGCCCCGGTGCAGCCGGATCCAGGGGGACGGGGACCGGGTGAGTCAGCGTCATCCCTGGCTGGCTCCTCTGTGCCCCACACTGTCAGACGCCACTCACAGCACAAGCACACGCTTGTGCCTTGCACACACACTCAATGGGTCACACGCTTGCTTCATCCTCGCACTCACCCCATCGCATGTGTGCACATCACCCAGCATGCTCGTGCCCCCTCACTCCTCCACACAGACTTGTGTCTTGCACACTTTGACCCGCTGTCTCTCACTCATCCATCCACCCCCGGCACACATGCCCCCGTGTCTGGCACACACACACCCATCCCTGTTGCACATGCCCCCAGCCTTGCACACTCGTCCCACACTACACATGCCCCAATATCTCACACACTTGCTCCCCATCACATTTCCTATCTTACACGGGGTGTGTGAAGTAGAGCGAGTGTGCATCTTGCACAGCCACTCCCCATCACACACATCCCTCATATGTTGCATACCCACTCCCCATCACATATGCCCGCCATCCTCACACACTCACCTGCACCCTCATGTCTCACACTCACACACAGACACACCCCGGGCACATTCATCCACGTGCCTTACATACACGGCCCCATCATATGCACCTCCCCAACCGTGCACACTCACTCCAGTCCCATGTGCCCCCTGCCTTGCACACCCCTTTGCATGCACCCTGTGCCACATGCATGTACACTCACCTTGCACGCTCACCTCACACACTCACACCTGCACATTCACCCCATTTCACTTCATGCTTTGCACACTCACTGTCTCGCACATTCACCACACACTCATTGTGTCCAACGGATGCATACTCGCCCCCCGACACACACATGTAGCAGCAATCCAGTGGCTGTGGGTCTGATCAGTGGGGCTGGGCAGAAGAGCTGGGAGCCCTGGAGGAAAAAGGAAATTAGGTTACACACTGGGGCCCAGGCAGAGGGGACACAAAGTTGGTGTCCCCCCCTTTGCAAACAGCGCCCCCCAGATCCGCGTAGCCCCAGGCTCAAGATTCACAGGGCCTGCACCAGCCTATGTCAGTGGGGGCTCTGATCTCAGCCGGGGGGGGTGTCTGTGTGCCTGAGAACGGGCTGATAGGGGGCTGCACCGACCCCACCCCCCTAGCCAAAGCGAGGGGGCCCTGGCACTCCACAAACTCTAGTCAGACCATCCGAGCCCCAAAGAGCTGCCACACGAAACACACAAAAAATTATTTACAGATTGTCACACAGCTAGGAAGGGAGAGAACTCCGAAGTCCTGGCTCCCAGCCCCCCCCAACCCCCCCCAGACGGACAGACAGACAGCCAGCCGAGCAGCCCCCACCTGGGATAGGGCGGGGGGGGCGCGTCGTGGACACCCGACGCCTCCAGTGCCTCCTGGTACGAGGGCAGCCCAGGGGGGCCCAGCGGCTTGGGGTCGCCAGGGAGGCAGGTCAGGGGCACATCGGGATTCAGGGGCACGTGGATGCTGTGGGGGAGACAAACAGGAGGATTATGGGGGGCACACCCCACTCCCCCAGCAAATCCACCAGGGAAACGTCACCTCAGCACCTCCCCTGTGGACCCTGTGCCAGTCCCCCCTTTCTCCCCTCCACTGGGGGGGTGCTGTGACCCCTCCCTTCTTCCTGGGGGTGCTGGGCCCCTCCCCCAGGGGTGTTGCGACCCCACCCTTCCCCTGGGGGTGCTGTGCCCCTCCCCTAAGGGTGCTGCGACCCCCTCCCTTCTTCCTGGGGGTGCCGGGCCCCTCCCCTAAGGGTCCTGCGACCCCCTCCCTTCCCCCTGGGGGTGCTGTGCCCCTCCCACCAGCTCCTGCCCCTCTCCTTCCCCTGAGAATGCCCTGCCCCTCCTCCTTGGCCCTCCCCTTCCCTTCCATGTAATGCCCCTCCCTTCCCTGGGGGTGCTGCGATCCCTCCCACCACCTCTCCTTCCCTGGGGGCTCCTCCCCCACAGCTCCCTCCCCTCCCCTGGGGGTGCCGAGCCCCTCCCCCCAGGGGTGCTGCAACCCTCCCACTCCCTCCCCTCCCCTGAATGTTCTGTGCCCCACCCCCATCTTTGGCCCCCTCCTCTCTCCTGGGGGCACCGTGCCCCTCCCCCCAACTCGTGCCCCTTCCACTTCCCTTACCTCCCCCCCGGGGGGGCATGCCCCTCCCCCTACCCCCTCTCCTCCCCTACCTCCCCCCCGGGGGGGCATGCCCTTCCCCCCACCCCCTCTCCTCCCCTACCTCCCCCCGGGGGGGCATGCCCCTCCTCCCACCCCCTCTCTTCCCCTACCTCCCGCCCCGGGGGGCGATGCCCCTCATGTCTCTGGCCCCTCCCTTTCCCTCCAGGCCCTGCTGGGCCCCCCCTTACCTGCGTTGCCTGCGCTCCTTGGACCGGTACTTGACCCAATACATGGCAATGACACCGACCATGATCATCAGAACTAGCCCGGCCACCAGCCCGGCCACCAGCCCGGCCACGTCCACACCGGGGCTGTCTGCACAGGGAGGGCAGGGGGTTAGCAGACAGGAGACCCTGTGTCCCTAGGGGCACCGGCTCCCACCCAGCCCCGGGGCAGGGACTGGCTGGCTCAGGGGGGCAGGGGCCTGTCCCCTCCAGGGGGTGCTGGCTCCCATCCGGCCCCGGGGCAGAGACTGGCTGGCTCAGGGGGGCTGGGAATGGGGCCTGTCCCCTCTAGGGGGCACCAGCTCCCACCCGGCCCCGGGGCAGGGACTGGCTGGCTCAGGGGGGCAGGGAATGGGGCAGGGGCCTGTCCCCTCCAGGGGGTGCTGGCTCCCATCTGGCCCCAGGGCAGACACTGGCTGGTTCAGGGGGGCAGGCAATGGGGTGTGGGGTCTTTCCCATCTGGGGGGGTGCCCACACTGACCTGAGCTCCCGCCTTTCCCATTGTGGGGATAAGTGTCCCAAAAGGCTTTCTGGGGGGGAGGAACGCAAGAGATGCGTGGTTAATATAGGGGTACAGCTGCTCTGCTCCCCCACATCTGCCTCCACCCTCCATTTAGAGACCCTTAATCCTAAACCCCACTCTCCACCAGGAGTCCTGGCTCCCAGTCCCCCCTGCTCCAACCACTAGACCCCACTCCCCTCCCAGCACCAGGGATTGAGCCCAGGAGCCTCAGCCTCCCCCCTTCCCCACCCATCATGAAATGGAAAGGGGCAAATTCACAGCTCATCCCACACAGCGAGGGTGGGCCTGGGGAACTCTATGCCACAGGATTTCATGGGGAGGGTGCAAGGAGGCTGGGAGAGTCCTGTTGCACTTGGGCCTGCGGAACTCCCTGACACAAGGTCCCCGACGTTGGGTGGCGAGCAGGGCTCACCTGACCCCTAAGTAAGGAGGCCTGCGGGGCTGGGGGGGGTGTGACTTCCCTGGGGGCGGGGGGCAGGTTACCTGGTAATGGCATGGTTTGGGACTGCACCTGCTCAGAGATGGGATGCTGAGCTAGATGGGGGTGATCTGGGAGGGGGGCTACCAGGCTGATTGGTGGTACCTCAGAGCTGCCTCACCCCCCACAAAATGAGGGCGAATCCCCCTGCCCCTGGAGCAGTACAGGGATTAGGACCCAGCCGGCTCATGGGGTCAGAAGGGTTAACCGCCTGCCCCGCCCTCTCTACTCTCATGCCGCAGGGCCCCATGGGAAACGTGGGCATTCCACCCCCACCCAAACCCGAGTGACGCACCCACCTGCACCGGGCTGGGAAGGAATTCACCCGCCCCAGGGAGACAGGGGTGGGAGGTGAGAACCCAGGTGTCCGGGCTCTGGGCCAGCTGGGATCCTTCCCTGAGACATGGCTGCTCCCTGCTGGGTCATGGGGACCCCACTCCCCCATCCCCCCTACACCCGATCCCCTTGTGGCACCCAAGTCCCCTCCCCCTCTGCAGCCTCCCAGGCCTCCGTGACCCCCCCACAGCTCTGTGTGTGCCCGCCCAGTACTCAGCTGTTGCAACGTCGTTCTCGAAGACTTCCCGCGCCTCCTCGTAGTTGCAAACCTCCTCCCAGCACTCGCGTTCCAGGTTCCCCGGCGTCACCAGCTCGAAGTCCCAATGATTGTAGAGAAGTCGGCGCCCCAAGAATCCCTGTGCGGCATCTGCACCCAGGAACACTGGAGGGAGCGGGGAGAATGGGGGTCAGGATGCCTGGGTTCTATCCCCAGCTCTGGGAGGGGAGTGGGGTCTAGTGGTTAGAGCCGGGGGTGGGGGGGCTGGGAGCCAGGACACCTGGGTTCTCTCCCTGACTCTGGGATGGGAGTGGGATCTAAGAGGTCCCAATTTAGGGCACACACTCTCCTAATGGGTTGAGAGAGGGAGGGATTCAGCCAGGAGCCTGAGTTGCTCCCTCTCCCAGGGTCTGGGACCCCCATTAAAGCCCCCCCACACACACACTTACCTTGTCCCCCGAGTGGTGTGTGGGGCTGCTGCCTGTGGGAGGGGCTGGCAAAGGTGGAGACGAAAGCCTGGCCCAGCAGGAGCAGGACGGGCAACCTCCACATGGTGGGGGGAGGGGACCTGCAATGGGGGGGGCGTGTCAGTGGTGGGGGGCAGCCAGCCCAACATCCCCTGGTGTCCCTTCTCCATCACCCCCAGAGTTGGGCACCCCCAACTCCATGATCTGCAATTGGTACCAGGCTGACACCACCAAATTCCTCCATTGTGTTACCCCAAATCCCCCCTGCTCCTGGGGCAGTGAATCCCATCCCCCAATTCCTCCACCACCCACAAATACACCCCCTTCCTGAACTCCCATCTCCAGACTCCTCTAGACACCCCAAATCCATCCCCTCCTGCATCCCATCTCCTCCTGTACCCCCAAATCCACCCCCCAGAACTCCCATCTCTTCAGCACCCCAAATCCAGCCCCTTCCTGAACTACCATCTCCTGACTCCTCTAGAACCCCCAAATCCACCCCCTCTGAACCCCATCCCTCCAGCACCCCCAAATCCACCCCCTGAACCGCATCCCTCCAGCACCCCCAAATCCACCCACCCCCGACTCACCTAACACCCTCAAAAATCCACCCCCAATCCCTTTAGCACCCCAACACCACGCTCCCACCCCCTGTCCCGGCCCCACACCCTCCCATGTCACCTCTGCCCCACCCCACACAACAGGGAGGTGCCGGAGTTCACTAGTTCCCAGTTACCCCCACCTCTGCCAGGCCCCCCCAGCCTCCTCCCCGGCGCCCCAGGACCCCACGGGAAACTTTCCAGGCGAAGCCCGAGCCCGACCTCACCTGCCGCCCGTCCGGGAAGGGGGCGGGGCCGATCAGAAAGGGGGGGCGGGGGGCTCTGCCCCTAACCCGGCCCCCTGGACCGGTCCAGGTGTGTCGGAGGGGGGCGGGGTCCGGCTGATCTCAGGGGAGCGCGGCGAGCGGGGGCCCCAACGGCTCGAGGTTCCTGCACCCGGACGCCTGGGTCCTTGTTTTGGACAGAGACAGCCCAGGTGAGGGCGGGGGAGGGTCCAAAGGTCACATGGCGGAGGAGGGGCAGGTGCAGCCTGGACAGGTGGTTGCCAGGGGCGGGGGCGGGGGCGGGATTCCCAGAGAGTTCCGGGGGTGCAGGTGCCGGGCGTGCAGTGTGAGGGGATCCCAGGGGTGCAGGTGCCAGGAGGTTGCGTGGGGAGATCCGGGGGGGGGGGGGACCTGGAGGAACAGATGCTGAGGGTGCTGTGTGGGGGATCCCGGGGGAGCAGGGCTTGGAGGGCTGTGCGGGGGAGGGATCCGGGGCGGGGGGCTGAGTGGGGGTCTGCATGGTGGCAGGTGCTGTGGAGGTTGTCGGGGGGGCAGATCCCGGGGGGGCTGAGTGGGGGGGATGGGGTGGGAAATGGTGCTTGGTGGGGAAAGAGTCGGGGAGCAGGCAGTGGGGACCCTGCAGGGGCAGGCGCAGGACTCAGGTGAGGGGCGCTGTACATGTTGCCACCCTGTGCATCCTTCACCCCACTCAGCAGGGCTGGGGCAGCAACCAGGTGGGGAGACCCCCCGCCCCCTCCCACAGTGACCTTTCCAGGTAAGGAGCCTGTTTGTGAGGGAATGAAATGGGATTGGAGAGCTGGGCCGGGACTCTGGGGCAGAGGGAGGGTAGATTGGGGGGCTGGGAGCCAGGACTGGTTCTCTCCCTGGCCCTGGGAGGGGAGTGGGAGCTGGTGGGTCAGAGGGGGGGGGAGGGGCTGGGAGCCAGGACTCCTGGGTTCTCTCCCCAGCTCTGGGAGGGGAGTGGGAGCTGGTGGTTAGAGCGGGGGGGAGGGGCTGGGAGCCAGGACTCCTGGGTTCTCTCCCCAGCTGGGAGGGGAGTGGGAGCTGGTGGTTAGAGCGGGGGGGGGAGGGGCTGGGAGCCAGGACTCCTGGGTTCTCTCCCTCTCTAGGGAGACTGACAAAAAATGGGGGGTGGCCCCCGGCCCTGAGGACGGCTGCAGGCGTCAGGCCGGCACTCACTGGTGAGTGGGGCGACCCGGCGCAGCCTGTCGGCGAGTGCTGGGGGTGGGGACGGGTCCCCCCAAGCCTGGGAGCCAGGGGAGCAGAGCAGACTGGGGCTGGGTCACCCCACTTCCCACAGAGGCCGGGGGGGGCGGCGTAGGGCCCCAGAACAGCGAGGACCGGCCCTGCCTGGCCCCACTTTCCCGAGGGGGGAACAACCCGCCCCGGAACCCTCCCGTCGGGTCGCGTTTTCAGGCCGGCTTCATTTCCCCGATGCACCTCAGGGGATATGTATGGAGCTTCCACTTCCGGCCTCCTCCACTTCCTGTTTCCGGTGCGGTGGGATAGAGGAGAGGTGAGGCGAGGCGGCGGGGGGGGGGCGGTAACCAGGAAAACCTCAGGATGTGCGGGGGGGTCCCCCTGGAAACGGGTCCCCCGCCCGCGCAGGGGGGGTCCCCCTGGAAACGGGTCCCCCCTCCCCTCCCCACCCGCGCATGGGAGGGTCCCTCTGGAAACGGGTCCCCCCTCCCCTCCCCACCCGCGCATGGGGGGTCCCCCTGGAAACGGGTCCCCCCTCCTGACCCCCCCCGGGCACCCTGACAGCCCCCCACACCTCCCCCTCCCCCCACGTGGTACCCCGTGGTCTGCCTGGCCCTGGGGAGGGAGCGGGGATGTCCCGTGTCGTCCCCCCCCCCCAGCTCCAATCCACCTGACTGTGGGGCGGCTGCGCCCTGATGCTGCGGGGGGGTGGGGGGACTTCCCGCGGTCCCCAGCTGCAGAGGGACAGTCCCAGGGGCTGCCTGGAGCAGGACCCGTGGGGCCAGCCCTGTTGTCCTGCCTGTGTCTAAAGGGGGCGAACGACGCACCCCGGGGAACGACGGCCCGTTGGCCTGACGGGGACCCCGCGGCTGGTGCGGGACTCGGCGAATCAGGCGTTAACGGAGGGAAACGTGATTGATGCCAGTCGACGTGGGCTTTCCGAGAACAGGGCCCGTCGGACGAGCTTGAGATCTGTGTTTGCCGAGATCCCCGGGGGGATACAGGTAACGGCGCCTATGGAGCAATCGTCGCCGGCTGTGCGGCCGCTCGCATGCTACCGGGTGACGTTTTGGTTAGCAGTCAAAGTTAGACTGATCTCACATTTACCATGGCCCACGTGATGGGGATGAAAAACTGCCTAACGGCTAGATCGCAGCCTGTAAACGGGGCATCGTCATTGAGCTGGCGTGTATCCCCTGGGGTCCTGCAGGGGTCGGGCCCTTCGCTATTTAACACCTTTACCAATGACCTGACGTCACTGGCCCCCAGGATGGGGGCTGTCCCCCAGCTTTGGAATGGTCTCTAGAAGGCCGTGTTGAGTGTGCTGGATTGCCGGGGCGGGGGGTCCCACTCTTCTGCCAGGCTCAGCCCCGCGGCTTCACTGCCTCCTGAGACTGGACCTCTAACCCTGCAGCCCCCCCTGCGTCCTACTGTGAGTTTCACTCAGCAAGTCCCCCAGACCTCTGAAGGAGACTTGGCCAGTGTGTGCAGTGGCGCTCGCCGTCAGAACAGTCGGGTTTTTTTGTAGGCAGGAGCATCCCTCTCCACAGATATGGGGCCTAAGGCCCATGCAGCTGGGCTCCATCCACACCTGTGTCTAAGCAGACAGCCCTCTTCCACCCACTAGGCACCAATGCAGCACATGGGAGAAACTGAGGCACGGACAGGCCTCATCAAAAAAATTACAAAATATTCCTGCTTTGTCACACCTGGAAGAAAACACAAAATTATGGCTGATAAAGTTTGCAGATGACCCAAAAATTGGGGGTGTGATAAATAACCTGGGGGACTGGTCAGGGATACAAAGTAATCTGGATTGGCTGGGTAAGCTGGGTGTAGGCAAACACACTGGGGTTGTGGGAGCAGGGAGCGCCAGCCGCACAGACAGGCTGGGGGACGAACCTCGAAAAGGTTTGTGGGAAATTCGGTAATGTTTGATGTGAATATTGTGGGTGCATCAGTTTCCTTGTGTGCTGCGTGTTTGACTAGGTGGAGGGAAAAAGATTGTTCCATCTCTGCAGAGCCCCAGAGGACCAAGTGTGATTATCTGGCTGCCTGGGCCCCACGCCCATGGATTACCCCAAAGACAACGCCTGGCCACATGGTGCCTACCATCCCAGAGTCACTCCTGACTAATCAGGGGGTGCATTGCTCCCTTTCGGGGGGTGTCTCCCCCAGGGGTCCCACCTAGGGGGACTTGCTGTGGGGAGCTCGTGGCGGGATGCAGGGGGGGCATCCCCTGATTAGTCACCCTCCCTGCCCTGCCTCTGAGCGTACAGCCCAGCAGGGGGCTCAGGACCTTCCGACTGGGAGGAAGTGAGTTACCTGGGGACAGGGCTCGACGCTTTGTCCCGAGGTGGGGAAACCAAGGCACAGCCAATGAGGGCTGCCAGCGAGCTGGGCTAGGTTCTGCTCCCTACCGCAGCAGCTGGCTTCCAGACCGAGCTGCTGAAGGATCCCTCCTGAGAGAAGCTGAGGACCTTTGCTGGCCACGGCGTTGCTGGACCCCTTAGGGGAAGATTCCTGTGTCAGAAATGGGCTCCCCCGGGGAGATGGGGGCAGCTGGTGGTCCCCCAGAAGCACCGGCACAGGCTACTGTACTTGACCAGGGATGGTCCTCTCTCAGGACACCAGGCAGAGGTTGCTGTAGAATTTTTCCTGGCCCGGAGCCTTTGATGCCGTCTGGCAGCACTGCAGGTCCTGCGACTCCTGCCAGAGGGTGGGGAAGGCCCGGGACAAGGGTTAAGCAGCCTTGAGGACCCTGCCCATCGCAGAGGAGCCTTTTCAGATGGTGGCCATGAACATAGTGGGGCCCCTCAGCAAGACCACCCAGTCAGGGAAGAAATGCATCTTGGTGGGGGTAGATTTCACTACCCGCTACATACAGGTGGTGGCCTTGTCCTCTATTGAAGCAGACACCATGGCGGATGTGCTGCTGATCATTTTCAGCAGAGTGGGGTTCTCCAAGGAGATCCTTACAGACCTGGGGTCCAATTTCATGTCAGCCCCGCTCCAGGGCTCTGGGAGAAATATGGGGTCTGGCACACCTGGGCCTCAGCGTATCCCCCTCAGTCCAACAGGCTGATGGAGAGGTTTTTTGGGACCTTAAAGATGATGCTGAGCACTTGTATGGACCAGCCCCTGGACAAGTATCTACCCCACCTGCTGTGCGCGTACTGGGAAATGCCCCAAGAATCCACAGGGTTCTCCTCTTTCGAGTTGCTCTTCTGAAGGAGAGTGAGGGGACCCCTGGACTTGGTGAGGGATGAATGGGAGGGGAAAGCCGCTCCTGATGGAGAATTGGTGGTGGAGTAGGTGCTGGCTTCAAGGGTGATTCAGCTGCCCACCAGCCCCTGGGCCTCTCCTGTGGGGCTGGTCCCCAAGAAAGATGGGGTGAGGGGAGTTGAACCAATTCGGTGTGGACTCTTGGAAGCTCAATGCCGTCACCATGCCTGGGCCGGACAAGATTCTAGACAAGTGGGGGGCGGGGAGAGGGCTATCTCGCTGTTGTGGATCTCACCAAAGGTTACTGGCACCTTTGCACGGAGAGGCAGGTTGAAATCTGCCGTCACCACCCCAATAGGAAGTGTTTAATTTGTGCCCGGCCCCTCCGGGCTTGGCCGTTCCCGGCCCCGGCACCCCCAGGCTTGGCCGTATCAGTTATTAAAGTGAACAAGTGCTTGAGTCCTGGCACCTCTTTTGTTACAAACTCTGCAGGGCTTTTTGAGTTCCAGGTCCTGCCTTTCGGCCTCAAGGGAGTATCTGCCGCCTTCCGGCGCTGGGTGGATCATTACTGGACTCTGAAGGAGGCTCTAAGCCAGGGCCCGGTTCTGGTAAACTCAGACTTCAATAAGTCCGTCCTGGTGTCCCCGACGCCTCAGATCCAGGGGTGATGCTAAGGAGGAGACACCCCATCGTGTACCTGAGCGAGAACCTGCTAGGCCACAAGGGAGAAGGGAGACCTGGCCATAGGGTGGGCTCTTAAAAAGCTTCAGCCGGATCTATTTCGGGGGCACTTTACTGTGTACACCGACCACTCGCCCCGACGGGCTGCACCAAATGATGGGGGCTAATGCCAAGCTGCTGAGACGAGTCTGATCCTCCAGGATCATGAGTTGGAGGCGGGCCATGTGAGTGGATTGGCAGATGCTTTGTCCCGGGGCGGGGAGGGGACTGAGCTTCCCCAGATCAGCGGCCAAAATGACCCCGCTCCCTTTGGTCTCGAAGGGGGCAGAGCGGTGACGAAGTGGGACTCCTCATAATGGTTTGTGTGCATGCTGCATGTGCCTCGGTTTCCCTTGTGTGTTGCGTGTTTGACTAGGTGGGGGGAAAAGGTTTGAGCTCTGCAGAGGATCAGGTGTGATTGACCCCTGGCTGTCCGGGCCCCACCCCCATGGAGAACCAGGAAGACGAGGCCTGGACATTTGGTGGCTAGCAGCTAAGGAGCCAAGCGCTGGTTCCAGACAGTTAAACTGGCTGAGATTCCCTCCAGACTAAGCTGGGGGTGCATTACTCTCCAGGGGTCCCATTCAGGTGGACTCGCTAGGGAAAGCTCCCAGCGTGCTGCAGGCTCCCCACACGGTGCGGTGCCCGAAATGGCTAACACAATCCTGAGGTGTTGTAAGGTTCTTCGGAGGCTACAGGCCTACCCAGGGTGCTCTGCAAGAACGAGGCCACACACACTGTGAGCTGTTGGCTTTAATGAAGGTAAAGTGACACACCCGCAGCGGGGACTCCTGGTGTTGCTGTCACGGAGGCGGGGAACCCAGCGCACCGAAGCTCGGCCTGGTATGGAGTCCAAAGGCGGGACCGGGACCAGGCAGCTATATATACAAAACCAGAAACAACTCAAACATAAGCAAATAGGGTCTTTCCACAGGCCGTGTCCGCCCCTTGGTCAGAGGCCATGCAAAGCGATTCTAACCAGTTGAAAGTGGATTATAACTGGCGTGCCGTGTCCCACGGTGACTGGCTGCCGAGAAAGCCGAAATACCCTAGCTAGGCCGTAACACAATCTTCCGCAGTTCCCTACATTCTTCCCCTCGCTTTCTTGAGTGACGCCAGTGACCATGAGGACCCCGAGGGGGCGGATGTGGAGCACTGGGAACAACAGCTTCGGCTACGCATACAACATGCGTATAAGCTCAATAAACAAAAAAGGCCAAGACAAAGACCCTGCACCAAGTGGGGAGCCCAACCATGTAAGGAGGTGAGCCAAGGCCAGAGCCAGGAATCCCCCTGTTGTTGGCGAATGCCCTCCGCCAGATGGCAAAGGCACTCCAAAGCGGCCTCTACGGAGGGCCCAAGATCAGTAACATAAAAGCAGCACATCCCGGCAGAGTCCTGGCAGGGTGGCCGTGCCTGAGTAGCAAATAATCAACGGCCAACCTATTCTGTAACATTCCCTGGCGTACTTCTCTGAGTACCGGGCCTCGAGCCTGGGCCGTGAAGTGGGTCCCTAGGTCACTCTGCACGGTGCGTGTGGTCCCATAACAAGAACACAGTTGTTGGCAGCGCTGCCAGTGTGGTTGTCGCTGCCGCGGTTGTACTCAGGTGCACAAATAGCAGGCCAGTATAGGTGTCCACGGCCGTGAAGGCATACTGCCAGCGCCGCTCCTGGGGCAAAGGACCTATGTAATCGACCTGCCAATCTTGGCAGGGGCCCATGGCTTGGTAGATTCGACCGGCCGGTCCTGGAAGGGCAATGGGTGCCAAGCGGGAGCAGATCGGGCAACCTGCCCAGACAGTGCGGCATGCTGCCAGTGGGAGGGAGGTACCCTGGCGCAGGGCCGCGTACTGTGTTGTGCGGGCCCCGCGATGGCCCCCTTCCACATGGTAACGCTCAGCCAATTGTACGACTTCCTCTCGGGCCATGCCGTCGGCTGCCGCATTCCAGTGGGCCTCTGTGGTCTGGACTTTCGTGTGGGCGTCCATGTGTCACACAGCCAGGGGGGCCCGCTGGGCATAGTGGAGGAGCTGTTGCCATAGCACAGTTCCCCACAGGGGCCGGCCGGCCAATTCCCAATTCTTTGCTTCCCAGGCCGTCACCCAGGTCCGGAGCCTCTTTTACGGGGCCCAACTGTCTGTATAAATATAAGCCTGTGGTGGGGAACCTTCAATGGTCATTGGCTAGAGCCGGCTGTCCCCCAAGCCATGGCCACCATGTCCGCATATGGGGCGTACGCTATCGCCCTCCACTGCCAGGTCCCCTGGGCGGTGTAGGCTGCCGACCCATCCGTGAACCATGCGTAGTCCCATTCCTCGGCGGACAGCTGGTTCATGGGGGGGGGCCTCTCCTACCGGAGAGGGGGGCACAGGGTCCTCCACGTGTGGCAGCTCATCCGTGAGAGAGGGCACATGCTCAAAGGTGATCGCCCCCAGCAGGACGGCGTGGGGGGTGGAGATAGAGGGCCGGCCCAGCAGCATGCGCTGCTGTAAATAATGCTTCCACTTGAAGTGGGTGGCATTCTGTGCGACTCCTGTCGGCATTTGGGCGGGGTCCTCCTGCACCCAGCGTCCCAGGAGGATGGGTGTGCGCACAACCACTGGTGTAGGGCCTGTCACGCGCTCTGTGTCGTGTAATGCCCAGACCACGGCCAGGATTTGTGTTTCCAGAGGGGTGTAGCCGGGCTCCACCCCCTTCAAGGCCCGGGACCAGAAGCCGATGGGTTCTTTGTGTTGGCCCCCTACCGGCTGCCAGAGCCCCCAGGAGGCCACGCCCGCCACCGTGGTGACTTCCAGCTCGAACGGGACCCCGGGCTGTGGGGCGTGGAGCCAAGTGTGCGTAAGCAGGGCATCTTTGCACAGGTCAAAGGCGGTCTGGTGTCTACGCGCCCATTGCCAGGGCGCTGCCTTCTGTACTAAGGCTTGTAAGGGCCACGTGAGGAACGCGAGATGGGGAATGAACGTACGCCAAAACCCAAGTAAACCAAGAAAGGCTTGCAGCTCCCTCTTTGTCTGGGGCGTGGGATAACCCTGCACAGTTTGTCGCACCTTTTGAGGAATCTGCCGTTCCGGCCCCCCCCCCCCCCAGGATGCCCAAGAAGACCACCGTCTGAGCGGGGCCCTGTATTTTCTGCGGGTTCAGGCTCCACCCACGCGTCTTCAGGCCCTCCACAATGGCATGTAAGGCGTCCGCCACCACCTGGCGGGAGGGGCCAGAGACCATGACGTCATCAATATAGTGCTAGCGATGGGCTAGCGGTGGTGACGGTATCCGGGCCAGGTCAGCGCTGGCCAGCTGGTGATATATGGTTGGGGAATGCTTCTAGCACACAGAAGGTGTATTGGCGAGCCTGCCAAGAAAAGGTGAATTGCTCTTGGCTACCCAGGGCAATGGCGATGGAGAAAAAAGCATTAGCAAGGTCAAGAACGGCATGCCACGGTTGGGCAGCTGCTGCAATATGCTCGATCAAGGTTACCATATCTGGCACCACGGCCGTCAGCGAGGGTGTGGGGGGTCACCTTATTCAGCTCGCGATAATCTACTGTCAGACGCCAGGTCCCATCCAGTTTCCGTACGGGCCAGAGGGGACTGTTGTAGGGGCTTAGAGTGGGCTGGATAACTTTGGCCTCCAACAGCGCGCTATCGTTTGGGTGATTTCCTCTTCCCTTCCCGGGATGTGGTATTGCTTCTTAAAGACCACAGCGGCTGGGGGAGGCAACACCACGGGCTCCCAGCATGGGGTGCCCCGCAGGATCGTCAACGTCCGCACCTCCCGCAACCGCGCCGCACTTACGTACCGGGGATGGCTGAATGCAAAAAGGCCGTACTGCGTGTCCACCGAACGGCCTCTCAGGACATTGATGCCCAGGATGTATTCCCTGATGGCAGCTGCCAGAACCATGGCCTGGAACGGGGGGGCCTTCCCCAGGGTCAAGGTGACCATGACCTCATACGCCAGGGTCTCAGCTCCTCTGAGGCCTTCACCAGGGTAGCCCGGCCCTGGGTTTGCGCAGAGTGTGAGATCGTGACTTCGGCACCTGTATTGAGTAGTGCCAAAACGTGTTGAACTCCTCCCCTCGGCCAGCGGATTACTAGGGGTACCTAGGGGCGTCGGTCCCCCGCCTCCCTCCCGTATGTGGCTGCAGCCACTCATGGAACAGAGGACCCACCACACCCTCAATAGGGGCGCGGCAATTGCCCCTCAGCGGGTGGAGCAGAGGGCTCCACTGGCTTGTTTTGTTCCACGCCCCTGTCCCCCTTGCCTCCGGTGCTTCGTTTAGAGGCGGGTAGCTGCATCCATCGCTTATACAAGTCTGCTGTCGGCTTCCCGTTGATTTCCTCTTGAGGGACCGGCCTGCAAGAGATCTAACCACACAGTCTTCCGGGGCACCCGCAGCTCCCCCTTCTCTTGTCCCCCACCGGCCTGTCCCCTGCCCTGCTGCCCCTTTGCGGCTCGGACGGCCCTGGGCCGGGCCGCGGCCAGGACAGTCTCCAATTGCATAAGGGTGGCAGCCAGGTCTCCGACATGCCCATCCGCTGCCATAACAACCGCGAGGAGCGAGGGCTTCAGCTCGTCGGTATGTCATCTGGCCTGTCCATGCCACCCGTCTCTACGGCCCCGGCCATCCCCAACTGCCGAAGCGTTTGTACCCCTTTGGCGATAGTCTTCCAGGAGCCTGCCTGTGCCTCCAATTCCCCCACTGATGGGTAGGCCGCGCTTACCGCCACCGCCAGCCAGCGGTACAGGGAGCGCGACTCCTCATTCCCCCCGGGTTGCGGGGGGGTTGGACAGTGGCACACGTACCTGGGAATCTTGTGACAGGACACCCAACTGTTGCAGCTCAGACTGGAGGAGCATGACCGTATTACCAGCATTGTCCCAGGCCCGGACCAGCCAATGCAGGACGCCTTCCCCGGGCTCCTGGCGAAACGTCTTTACGATCTGCAATGCACTTGTTTTGAAGGTCCTAACGATCTCTAGTTGCAGCTGGCCACCCTCGGCTCGTAGCTTTCTCACAGGGTGGGCGAGCGCCACCGCAGACCTCGGCTCCTCTGAGGAGGAGGAGGAGGAGGACGAGCCCCAAATGTTACCGTCCCAGGCCTTGGGGTCCCAAAAGGGGGCGGCGGTCACCGCACGTACCTGGGCCGTGGTCACCGGCCGCCGCCCGAGTCTGAGACGACGTTTATTCGCAACCCGGGCCACCAATACCTCACACCATCTCGTCAACTCCTGGACGCGCTCCGCCTGGGAGGTGACGACTGCCTGGGCCACAGCACTGGCCTCCGCATGGGCCGCGCACTCCAGCGTCTTTCCTTCCAGGGCCCGCTGTAAGCAGAGCACCTCCTCATCCTGGGCCCGGAGGGCAGTTAGGAGGAGCCAGCCTAGCTCCCCCATGGCTCGCCGTTCCGTCCCAGAACGCCGGTTCCGCTGTAAGCCCTCAGTCAGCTGTGCGGGGGTCACTCCAGCCACCTGCTGGAATTCCGGCCATTCGGCCGGGGCAGCCCACCCGGCCAGAACCCGCGCTGCCGGCCCCCAGCGCTCCGTCTGGGGCTACCCGGGTATGCGCTGTAGGGACAGCGACGGCTTCCCTACTTCCCCTACCTTCGGCCAAAACGGCATCGTCTCCCAGAGCATCCTGCTCGCTGCGCCAAATGTAAGGTTCTTGGGAGGCTACAGGCCTACCCAGGGTGCTCTGCAAGAACGAGGCCACACACACTGTGAGCTGTTGGCTTTAATGAAGGTAAAGTGACACACCCGCAGCGGGGACTCCTGGCGTTGCTGTCACGGAGGCGGGGAACCCAGCACACCGAAGCTCGGCCTGGTATGGAGCCCAAAGGCGGGACCAGGACCATGCAGCTATATATACAAAACCAGAAAACAACTCAAACATAAGCAAATAGGGACTTTCCACAGGCCGTGTCTGCCCCTTGGCCAGAGGCCAGGCAGAAGGATTCTAACCAGCTGAAAGCGGATTGTAACTGGCGTGCCGTGTCCTACAGTGACCGGCCGCCGAGAAAGTGGAAATACGCTAGCTAGGCCGTAACACCATCTTCCGCAGTTCCCTACGGGTGTGTAAACAGGCATCTCGAGGCAGGGCCCTGGGTCCCCCACCTCACCAGGGAGGGGGGTGATGAGCTGCAGAGGGCTCGGCACAGGATACAAGTGTCAGCCAGAGTCCAGGAGCTTATGGGTATTTAGTGTCATGAGAAGGGGAAGGGGGAACTGGGTCCCTCTCTAGGTACTCAGGCCAACACGGGCGGCTCTCTGGCCCGGGTGCTGCAGGGGGTCGGACGAGGTGACCAAAGCAGACCCAGGGGGGTTCCTGGAAGGTTTGTCCCTTGGGGGACTGATCACAGCTGCGTCTCCCGTCGGGTTTGGCGATCGGAGGGGACCTGGGGGGGTTCCCCCTTTCCTGGCGGGGGGTGGGGGGGCTCTTCCCAGGAGACTGGATCTGGGATCAGTGCGGCCTCGGGACTTAACTGACTTCCTCCCCCAGGGACGCTGAGCCAGGATGACACGTCACGGCAAGAACTGCACGGCTGGCGCCGTGTACACCTACCACGAGAAAAAGAAGGACACGGGTGAGATTCCGCCTGCTGCGGGAAAGGGGCATTGGCCGAGCTGGGGTGGGGGGGGGGGACCGGGGCTGGGCTGGCAGGGGCTGTGGGTTGGGAGTGAGGGGCACCTGCAGAGCTGGCGGGGGCAGGGCTGGACTGGCAGGGGGCTGCAGGTCGGGAATGAGGGGCACCAGCAGGGCCGGGGGGAGCCCAGGGCTGGGCTAGCAGGGGGCTGCGGGTCGGCAGTGAGGGGCATTGGCAGGGCTACAGGGAGCCCAGGGCTGGGCTAGCAGGGGCTGCGGGTCGGGAGTGAGGGGCCTCAGCAGGGCTCAGCTAGCAGGGGCTGCGGGTCGGGAGTGAGGGGCACTGGCAGGGCTGGGGGTGGGGGGAGATCAGCTTCCATCCCTGTGCCCTGACCCTCTTCCCCCCCCGCCCCCCACTTCCCAGCCGCCTCCGGTTACGGGACCCAGAACGTCCGTCTGAGCCGAGATGCCGTCAAGGACTTTGACTGCTGCTGCCTATCCCTGCAGCCCTGCAAGGACCCGGTGGTCACGTAGGTATCGGGGTACTAGAGACACCCCCACATGGATGTGGGGGTCCTGGCAGCTGCAGACACCCTAAAAGGAGAAATGGCCCTTCTGGGTCCTGGCAGCCACATATTATTGAACCCCCCAATGGTGCTTTAAAGCCGCCCAGCCACATAGCCCCCGAGCCGGCGCGTTCCAGTCTGCAGGCGGGTTAAGGGCTGGGGGGGGCCTGCGTCTGAGCCCCCTGCCCCTATTTCTCCCCCCGCCAGGCCCGACGGGTACCTGTATGAGAAGGAGGCCATCCTGGAGTACATCCTGCACCAGAAGAAGGAGATCGCCCGGCAGATGAAGGTAATGGCCCCACAGGGTCCCTGTTGCTCCCCTTGGGGACTGCGGGGCAGGAGGGGCCTCGCTAGAGCTGGGGGCGGGGGGGCAAGGCTGGGAGGTGGTAATTCGTCTTCTGGTCCCCTGACTGGGTGATTCCTCCTCTGGGCTCAGTGTGGGGGTGCCTGGCCCCCCAGTGGCTGGTCGGGGTACATCGTTCTGAGCCGAGGAACTGCATGGGGCAGGTGTGAGGCCCGTCACTGACAGCCTGTGGGGGGGGGGCAGGGTGTTGGGGTGACGGGAGGGGCTGTCCCTGCAGCAGCCCCCCATCTCCCCCTGTGCTGCAGGCCTACGAGAAGCAGAAGAAGGAGAAGCGGACGGAGCTGGAGGAGCTGAGCCGGGCGGCTGAGGATGCCAAGGTGAAGGGCTTCCTGGCCAAGGAGATGAGCATCGTCAGCAAACCCCTCAATCCCTTCGACCACAAGTCAGGTACGGGGCTGCAGGTTGGGAGTGAGGGGCACCGGTGCGGCTTGGGGGCAGGGCTGGGCTGGCAGGGGCTGCGGGTTGGGAGTGAGGGGCACCGGTGCGGCTTGGGGGGCAGGGCTGGGGGGGCAGGGCTGGGCTGGCAGGGGCTGCAGGTCAGGAGTGAGGGGCACCAGCTGGACTTGGGGGGCTGCAGGTCAAGAGTGAGGGGCACTGGCAGAGCTGGGGGTCGGGGAGCAGTGCTGGTCTGGCGGGGGCTGCAGGTCGGGAGTGAGGGGCACTGGCAGAGCAGGGGGGCAGGGCTGGACTAGCAGGGGCTGTGGATCGGGAGTGAGGGGCACCAGCAGAGCTGGGCTGGCAGGGGCTGCAGGTCGGGAGTGAGGGGCACTGGCAGAGCAGGGGGGCAGGGCTGGACTAGCAGGGGTGCGGGTTGGGAGTGAGGGGCACTGCTATGTTCCAGGGGACCCCCAGCCCGGCCCGAGCAGCGCGGAGGAGGCCAAGCAGCTGCCCAGCTTCTGGATCCCGTCACTGACCCCCGAGGCCAAGGCCAGCGTGGTGCGGAAGCCGGTGAGTGCCCTGGGGTCCCGCCCCCACCCCTCCCTCCGCCTGCCCCCTCCACACACACATATTGAAGCTCTCCCAAAGCATCCTGGGAGGAGCTGAAGCCCCCCCCCAATAGCATTACCCCCACACACCCCCCGGCACTTCTACACGGGCTGTCACTTGCCTGTGAGATCCCCAGCGCGGGGCAAGGGGCTGAGGCAACTCCTGACAAGTTACCTCCCCCTTCTAACCACTAGCCCCCACTCCCCTCCCAGGTGTCCTGGCTCCCAGCCCCCCCTGCTCTGACCACTAGACCCCACTCCCCTCCCAGACATCGGGGAGAACCCAGGCGTCCTGAGTGCCAGCCTCCGTCTCTCCCCCCTGCAGGACCGGTGTGTATACTGCCCCATGAGCGGGCGACCCCTCAAGCTGCAGGACCTGACCCCCGTGCACTTCACCCTGCTGGACCCAGCCGTGGATCGCGTCGGGCTCATCAACCGGCAGGACCGATACGTCTGCGCCGTCACGCGTGACATGCTGGGCAACTCGGTGCCCTGTGCCGTGCTGCGCCCCTCGTGAGTCGGGCTGCGGGTCGGGAGTGAGGGTCACCAGCAGAGCTGGGGGGAGCCCAGGGCCAGGCTAGAAGGGGTTGGGGGTGAGGGGCATCAGCAGGGCTGGGCGAGCAGGGGCTGTGGGTCACGGGTGAAGGGCACCAGCGGGGCTGGGCTGGGCTAAAAGGGGCTGCAGGTCGGGTGTGAGGGGCACCGGCAGGGTTAGGGGAGCAGGGCCTGTGGGTCGGGGGTGAGGGGAACCAGTAGGGCTGGGAGAGCAAGGGGCTGTGGGTCGGGGGTTAGGGGAACCAGTAGGGCTGGGAGAGCAGGGGGCTGCGGGTTGGGGGTGAGGGGCACCGGCAAGGCTGGGGGGGCAGGGGGCTGCGGGTTGGGGGTGAGGGGCACCGGCAAGGCTGGGGCGGCAGGGGGCTGCAGGTTGGGGGTGAGGGGCACCAGCAAGGCTGGGGGGGCAGGGGGCTGCGGGTTGGGGGTGAGGGGCACCGGCAAGGCTGGGGGGGCAGGGGGCTGCGGGTTGGGGGTGAGGGGCACCGGCAAGGCTGGGGGGGCAGGGGGCTGCAGGTCAGGGGTGAGGAGCACCGCCGGCACGGGGAGCGTAGACTCTCCCTCATTGGCTGGGCAGTTGGCTAATAGCAGGCAGGTGGGCCTGGGCTCTCTGCCCCCCCCCCATAGCCGTTCTCCCCCCCAGGGGCGCCGTGGTCACCCTGGAGTGTGTGGAGCGGCTGCTGAAGAAGGACATGGTGGACCCGGTGAATGGGGAGAAGCTGCGGGAGGATGACATCATCGTGCTGCAGCGGGTGAGTGGGGGCGGGGCCCCCGCCAGCAGTGTGGGGGAGGGGTGGGGTGTGTTGGGGGGACAGTGTCAGAGCAGCCCCCCAAATCTCCACCCCCCTTCTCTCTCCTGTCTTCCAGGGCGGCACAGGCTTCGCGGGATCTGGGGTGTGTCTGGAAGCCAAGAAGTCCCGCCCTGTCATGCAGGCCTAGCCCCGCCCCTTCGTTCCAGAGGGCGGAGCTTGTGCCACATGCGGGGGGGGGGTGTCATTTTATCCCCAGAGACCCCAGCGCCACCACCTGCCCTCCTGAGCAGGGAAACTGAGGCAGGTGCTGGGTCAGCGCCAGCTGGGGGGGCCCCCTCTGCCTCCGCCCTGCTTGTCGTGTATCTGTAAATAAAGCCGTGTCCCCCTCATAGCGCCTGTGGGTCTGATCGCTGTCATGTCCCCCCTTCTCCAAACTGAGCTCACGCCGCCCTCTGGGCCTCTCACCCTCCGGCGCCTGCCCCTGCAGCCTCCGACTCGCTCCGCGGCCCTGGTCCCCGTCGGGCAGTAACCCGCCCCGGCCAGGAGCTCTGCGCGTGCCGTGGCACAGAATCCCGCAGGAGTATAGACCCCCCGGCCTCGCCTCTGGGAACCCTGCCCGACTGCTCGGTACTTCCCCAGCTCCCAAGTTTGCCCCCTTTGAAAGACGGGCACCGCGCCGGCCCTGCTGCGGGCTGCCGGGACTCTCCTGTCAGCTGCGTTTGCCATTATCATCGCCAGTGGCTCCGTGGTTCTTCTGGCCCCGAGCCGTGAATTCACCGCGATTGGCCAGATCTCAGGCAACCCGTCCCGAGCTGCATCCCGTCCCCTCCCCTCTGGCCTGGGGTAACAGCGCTAGGTGTCCGGTCGCGTTATTTTTTGGGAGAAGCCGGGAGCGAAGCCGGCAGGGAGCAGCGCCACCTTCCCATCCTCTCCCGTCCCCAGCGCGGCCGACCCAGCCCGTCCTCGAGCATGTTTGAGGAGCCCCTGCTGTTCTCCCCTTCCTCACTGGCGGGAACTTGGCTTTCCCGCTTCGGTCCCTACCCGCTCGCGCTAGTCCCATGGCCACCTCCCCTGTCTGGATCCCCCCTGGAGTTTGGGGTGCCGAGAAGCTCCTTGGGCCGCCACGTCAGCCTCCCTCCGTGTGAGGCTACCACGGCGTCGAGCCTCCCCTATTAGTCCTTCAGTTCCTTTTCGCTCTCGCCATGGGACCGTGTCGTCGTGTCCTGCCGACCACGTTCCCGTTTGCAGCTAATTCATCCCCCCATCCCAGGGTAGCTCGGCCCAGCAGCCCTGGGATCCGCCCGCGGGCAACCCAGACCCGGGCTGGGCTGCGGCGGGGCTCGGAGCTGGAGACGCTTTGCGGCGGTGCCTGCCTGAGTCTGCAGGTAGCCTGTGCCATAAGCCGGTGCCACTGCGAGAAAAGCGCGCACGGTTTTGGTTTGCATTTCACGGGAGGGGATGTATTCCTGGGCGGATTTGCCACTGCTGTCCCCCCGCCGAGTTCCCGTGGCTGGAGAGCTGCGTCCAGCGTTGGTCACCGGCGTCTGGAAAGGACGTGGCGAGCGCCATTTCTGATTGGAGCTGGGGCAATGTCCTTTCTGGCCCTATAGCCCCGGGCAGGGGCAAGAGGCCGGGGGGGCAGGAACTGCAGGGGTCGGGAAACCCCTCTCCCCACTCCTGAGCAGTGCCAGGCACCGGCTCGTTATACGAACGCAGTCCCAGGAGACGGCAAAGCAGCACCCTGGCCCCGGGGCGGGTACAGAGCTAGGCCAGGCTGAAAGCAGGGGCTGTTTTGGGCGAGGCAGAGGGGGTGTCTGGCTGGCTGGGGGGAGCTGGGCCCCCCGCCCCAAGCCTGTGGTCTCCGTGGGCAATTCACTCCGGAGCAGCTGGGCTGGCTACCGGGCTGGAGCCAGTGCAGGCCACAGAGCAAACCCACCCACAGCCAACACCTGCCTCCGGCCCCCACCCACACCAGCCCACGGCCCCCTGCCCAGCCCCGGGGCCCCACCACACACGGCAGAGGCTCGGGGGCGGGGGGGGGAGTCAGCAGAGGGAGAACCGGCTCACAGCATCGAAATGGCCCTGTGCCCCTTCCCCATCCTGGGGCCACTGCCCCCTGAGGGGAACTGCCCTGTTCCCACCCCCCCTAAGCCAGCCAGTCCCTGTCCCCCCAGAGGGGAAAGGGCCAGTGCTTGCCCCCCCGTGGGGAAAGGCCCTTCCCCCCCAACACAGCACACCCAGCCTGACAGAGGTGGGGGGGACCTTGTTTATTGCAGCGTGTGCGCGTACAGCTCTGGGACACCCCACCCCTCCAGCAGCACCGATTTCCCCCCATCCCTGCACCCCCCGCCCACTCGCTGGCAACTAACGCCTGCTGCAGAAAGGGGGCCTGGGGGAGCCGCTCCTGTGCCCCACCACAGGGGCCGTTTTGGTTCCCCCCCCCCCCCGGCTGTGTGAGTGAGGGACAGGGCCTGGAAACCTCGCTCTCAGCTGGGGGGTGGGAGGGATTTGTGTGTGTCTAGCTCCGCCCCCC